>NC_090266.1:680868837-681170237 GCF_040414725.1 Anabrus simplex
AACCCTCCTCCACGATATGCACCAGTGTTCATTACCATCGATTTTAAAAAGTACTTTTAGAGCCATTCGAGAATACTTTGAATAACACATATATATATTTTGCTATTTGCTTTACGTCGCACCGACACAGATATGTCTTACGGCAACGATGGGATAGGAAAGGCCTAGGAAATGGAAGGAAGCGGCCGTGGCATTAATTAAGGCACAGTCCCGGCATTTGCCTGGTGTGAAAATGGGAGACCACGGAAAACCATCTCCAGGGCTGCCGACAGTGGGGCTCGAACCCACTATCTCCCGATTACTGGATACTGGCCGCACTTAAGCGACTGCAGCTATCGAGCTCGGTAACACATATTTTAGAAGTTATTTTTGTAACCCAGGATCATTGCAATTTTTCTCTGGTAATCTGCTTAAAATCAATCAATCAATCAATCAATCAATCAATCAATCAATCAATCAATCAATCAATCAATCAATCAATCAATCAATCAATCAATCAATCAATCGATCAATCAATCAATCAATCAATCAATACTGATCTGCATTGAGGGCAGTTGCCCAGGTGCCAGATCCCCTATCTATTGTAATCCTAGCCTTTTCCTAGAGGATTGGAAAGAAATTGGAAATTTATTGAACCTCACCTTTGGTATGTTATTCCAATCCCTAACTCACCTTCCTATAAACGAATATTTGCTCAATTTGTCCTCTTGAATTCAAACTTTATCTTCTTACTGTGATCTTTCCTACTTTTAAAGTCACCACTCTAACTTATTTGTCTACTAATGTCAATCCATGCCATCTCTCTACTGACGGATCGGAACATACCACTTAGTTGAGCAGCTCGTCTCCTTTCTCTCAAGTCTTCCCGGCTCAAACTTTGCAACTTTTTTGTAAGGCTACTCTTTTTTCGGAAATCACTCAGAACAATCGAGCTGTTTTTGTATGGATTTTTTCCAGTTCTTGAATCAAGTAATCCTGATGAGGGTCCCAAATCTGGAACCATACTCTAGTTGGTATTGTATCAGCGATTGATATGCCCTCTCCTCTACATCCTTACTGCAACTCCTAAATACCCTCCTAACCAGGTGCCCTATACCATTTATTTACAATCCCATTTATGTGATTACCCCAATGAAGATCTTTCCTTATATTAACACCTGCTTTTCCTCTATTTTACTTCAGTTCTTCTTGGAAGCCCTTGCAGCTGTCGATCTGTAAGCTGTGTTGTCCTCGATCTCATATATTTTCCGCTTGAGACCAGCACTGACTAAAGCCTTTCTGACTGCCTGAACCACTTACCTGAAACTTTAGACCTATTGTTCAGTATTTTGAAGATCTGCTTTGCCAGCCGCTTTTCATCTATTCTATATAGATGTCCATAGAACATCAGTCTACTTTGTTCGTTATTCCGGCACAATTCTTCGTTTCCTCTCAATCTATATTGTTCCATTATATTGCGAAGGATCTTTCAAATTTCTCAGCTTCTCTTAGCTCGACCTTTCTGGTTATTCGGACGCTCTCACTTATTTAAAGACTCTCCGTTTTAATTACTGTGTTGTAATGTCTGAGCTTAACTTGTTTTGCCCGAGGTGGTAAAGGCGTGCTCGGTTCGCCCGGAAGGACGTGGGTTCGAATCCTCGTCAGGAAGTCATAAAATTTAAGAAACGAGATTTCCAGTTCCGGAGGTACATATGGCCCTGAGGTTCACTCAGCCTACACCAAAAATGAATACCAGGTTAATTCTCTACCCCATCACGTGCCGAGGTTAACAATGTTGGAAGCCTTTACCTTCCACTCCTCCAAGGGCCTTCATGGCCTGTACGGAAGTAACTTAGCTTTTTTTTCCTTTCCCATCGTTGCCATAAGACCTATCTGTGTCGGTGCGACGTAAAGCAAAATAGCAAAAAAAATAAAAAATTGCTTTGAGATGACCATTTTTTGTACAGGTTGTGTCCTCTACGGAAGGTTGTGACTGTCTTTTTCTACCGGTGATAGATTATTATTATTATTATTATTATTATTATTATTATTATTATTATTATTATTCCTTCGTTATGCCCATTCATAGAGCGCGTTTGAACTTGATAGTTGGTTTGATGGTTTGTGCCTTCTTATCCTCCCAAAATCTCTTCATGAATGCACTGTGTTGCATCTTGCGTTCTGTCGACCACTTCCTACCAGTTGTCTTTTTTGGTTTCTCCCTAAATTTATGATTAGCTACTTTGGTTCTAAAAGCTCCACGATTTTCCATGATGTCGTCTGTAATATTTATTTCTTGGAGGTCCGCCTTAGTTTCTTCTAGCCATTTTATTTTGACCTTCTTTGAGTTGATTACTTTGAATAATCTTTTAGTTAGTCTGTCGCTGTTCATTCTGTAGATATGGCCATAGAAATTAAGGCGCCTTTTCCGTACAGCATCAGTAAACCTGTCGGTGAAGGAGTAGAGGTCCGCTGTTTTCCTCTTAATCCACATTCCATTTTCTCTCGTAGGACCATAAATTTTCCTGAGAATTTTCCGCTCCTGCTTTTCAATTTCTGTAATTTTAGAGTGACCACCTAAGCATATGGTTTCTGGTAGAGGATAGTGTTGTGTATGGCATTTGAGTTTCAGGGATGTTGACGGCAGCACAAAACATCCAGTTTTCGATCCATCGGAATCAATCATTTACAATTAAAAATCGCACGATCCAACCGAGAATCGACCCGAGGCCCCGGAACCCGAAGGCCAAGACTGATCACTCAGTCTAGGAGCTAGGTTAGACAATGCCTTACCATCACTTTGGTGACTAGGCTATAGTGTAATGCCTTGAGCAGAAAATGGGATGCCATTCCAAAAACTTTTACGTTTAACCGAGCAAGTGGCTGCACGTGTTGAGTCACGTAGCTGTCAGCTTGCTTCATTCGGGTGGTAGTGGGTTCGAACCCCACTGTCGGCAGCGCTAAAGATGGTTTTCCGTTGTTTCCTATGTTCACACCAGACATATACTGGGGGACTGTACCTTAATTAAGGCCACGGTTGCTTCCTTTCCAATCTTATCCCTTTCCTAGCCAATTGCCGCCATAAAACCTATCTGTGTCGGTGCGACGTAAAGCAAATTGTGAAAAAGACAATTTCTCTCCAGTTTCTTCCTATTAAATAGGATAATGGAATTTTGGGATCATTTGTCACTGAAATTCTTGTCTACATCTCTGGAAATAATTTGTTGTCCTAACCTTCTTCTTCTGCCCGTATTCTCACGTCCTGGTGGCCCTGTTTTATGGCTGGATGACCCTCCTGACATTACACCTATATGGAGGGATGTATTCCGTTTTGCGTATTTCTTTGTTACCATGTACTCCCATCTAAGCATTATTTGCCTTTCAAAAATATCTTGGGTATTCCGTTCCTTTCCCATTCTTTTTGCTATTATTCTCGCTTTCTGGCCTTATTTCATGCCCTTGTGTCCCTTTTAGGACTTTGTAGTTTATTTACTATTCTCTCCGAATATCCATCTTTACTCTCATCCCAGTAAATTCTGAGGTATGAGACATGATCAGAAAAATCATGACCGTCATGACTCCCAGTATGTTCCTACCTTATGTGCAGCGCTTTCCAGGGAGTTCATCTGTCTAACCCAAAGCGGTATTCATTTTCTGAACCAGCCACAGTAAATGTAGTTACGGAATGTGTACGCGAGCTTCGCCTGGACCTTCTCCAGCTACGTAGATTAAAATACTTCCCTTTCACTTACCCTTCAGGCTGGTACAAAGCCGTGTATTTCTCGTGTGGTACAGGAGTGTTAATAGGATACACTTTCGCCATTATCTAAGACTGTGACTAAGACTTACTTCCTTAGTGTATAGGAATAATGAACAACATGACCGTATTACTTTCGAAAGCTTCATTATATAATGATCTTGTTTTCATGACCTGAACTAAACGGAGGAGTGTTGGCCAGTGTAACTACAGTAGTTTCTGAGTTCTATTTGAGTCGTTCAGGATATGGTTGGAACGAATATGTCTAGATCGTCACGTAAATTCAACTTTTATGTCTGCATGACGAACAACAAAACCGATAACAAATATGACTATGCATTTCATCGCATGGTGTGATGGCAACATTACAGTCACGGGGAACGAGGTGTTTGAAATTCAGTTACCATAAGAAATAAACCAGCGTTACTTATTTTTTATTGCCTCAAACTGCTCACCATTTACACACTGTACTTCCAATACAACAGCGCTGCGTAAAGTCATTCGCTGGTTCACAAAACATGCTCACAGAACGACATGAATTTTGTCCTCAGTTATTTTCTTCGCCCGTCCCACGGTGTAAGGGTAGCGAACCTTTTCTTGATCCCAAGTTCCCATTCAGCACTATGGAGCTCAGGGATCAAGAAAAGGTTCGCGTACTACCTGCCTCTTACGCGGAGATCCCGGGTTCGATTCCCGGCCAGGTTAGGGATGATTTTTACCTGTAACTGTGGGCTGGTTCGAGGTCCACTCAGCCTACGTGATTAGAATTGAGGAGCTATCTGACGGTGAGGTAGCGGCCCCGGTCTAGAAAGCCAGGAATAACGGCCGGAAAGATACGTCGTGCTGACCACACGACACCGCGTAATCTGCAGGCCTTCGGGCTGAGCAGCGGTCGCTTGGTAGGACATGGCTCTTAGGGGCTCTTCTGCCATGGGGTTTGATTATTTGTTTCACTCTTTCAAATATCCCAGTCGCTGTTAGATTAGGAGACAGGGCTGGCTATTCCGGCCCCTCGTTCCCATTCGTCTGACGGAAAAGTCACGATCCAAGTTGATGTGTTTGAGTCCATCATAGACACCAACAGTTCACCAAAGATTCACCACAAAATGTCCAGTGCAGCAAACTTTCGCATCCAATTGAACTATGAGCCGTAACAAAGTTGTATGTTACATTTTACTAAAGCTTCCAGAAAAAACAAAAACAAATAGAATGGCATGTGACATAGGCCCTATTTCTTTCAGCAAATGACCAAATAAAATATAAGTGAACGTTGGTTTTGTTATTATTTACTAATATTTCTTTTATTTTTCTACCAATCAAAGGTAACCTAAAGCAAAATGGAAGCAATATTCCATGAACAAGTGACAAAATGTGAATTATACGTTTTCTGAAGTAGTACACGCTGTGTTTATTAGATAACGAAAATCAAATTAGTGTTTGTTTTGTTATTAGGCCTACTAACCACATTACCGGTACGTTCAAGAAGTTCTATCTTGAAAATTGGAATATGTTTTAGGTACCTCATTTGGTTCTGGTAGTTCAAGTTACGTGCGGCCGGTATCCAGTATTCGGGAGATAGTAGGTTCGAACCCCACTGTAGGCAGCCCTGAAGATTGTTTTCCGTGGTTTCCCATTTTCACACCAGGCAAATGCTGGGGCTGTACCTTAATTAAGGCCACGGCCGCTTCCTTCCCACTCCTAGCCCTTCCCTGTTCCATCCTCCATTTCCTTTAGCACTAAAACGTAATAATAATAATAATAATAATAATAATAATAATAATAATAATAATAATAATAAAAATAATAATCTGACTCATTGGCTGAATGGTCAGCGTTGAGGCCTAAGGTTCGGAGAGTCCCAGGTTCGATTTCCGGCCGGGTAGGGGATTTTAATCGTGTTTGATTAATTCTTCTGGCTCGGGGACTGGGTATTTGTGTCTCTTCCAACACTTTCCTCCTCATATTCAGACAACACACTACACTACAAACTTTCACAGAACACGTAATAGTGATTGCATCCTTCCATATAAGGTTGGCGTCTGGAGGGGCATCCGGCCGTAAAACAGGACCAAATCCACAAGTGAGACACAGTTAGCACCCACTACCCCACAGTTGTGGGAAAAGCGGCATAATAATAATAATAATAATAATAATAATAATAATAATAATAATAATAATAATAATAATAATAATAATAATAATAATAATAATAATACAAACATACATACATCATTATTATAGACCGTTATGCCTTCAGCGTTCAGTCTGCAAGCCTCTTTGAATTTACTAAATGTCGCCACAATCCTCTATTTGCAATTATCGCTGTGGCCTCATTTAGTTCCATACTTCTTATCTTTAAAAAGTTAGAAACTGAGGCTAACCATCGTCGTCTTGGCCTCCCTCTTTTCCTCTTACACTCCATAACAGAGTCCATTATTCTCCTAGGTAAACTATCCTCCTACATTCACCTCATATGACCCCACCACCGAAGCCAGTTTAGGCGTACAGCTTCATCTGTCGAGTTCATTTCTAACTTAGCCTTTATCTCTTCATTCCGAGTACCTTCCTGCCATTGTTCCCACCTGTTTGTACCAGCAATCATTCTCGCTACTTTCATGTCTGTTACGTCTACCTTATGAATAATAATAATAATAATAATAATAATAATAATAATAATAATAATAATAATAATAATAATAATAATAATAATAATAATAATAATAATAGTCTTCGTTCCACTAACTACCTTTAAAGTTTTCGAAGACGCCGAGGTGCCGGAATTTTGTTCCGCAGGAGTTCTTTTACGTGCCGGTAAATCTACTGACACGAGGCTGACGTATTTGAGCGCCTTCAAATACCACCGGTCTGACACGGGATCGAACCCGCAAACTTGAGCTTTGAAGGCCAGCACCCTACAGCCTGAGCTACTCAGGCCGGCAGATTAAAACGTTATTACAGGTTGGCCAACATATAAAAACATCCTGCTTATATAATGCTCGAATGATCGCTACAGTCATTCTCAGAGATGCAGGAGTAAGCACATGCACAACGTTGTTATATGGAAATCTCACTTTAAAAATTGGATCGCTTACTACGTTGTTACGGCCCATTCTTCAATTGTAGCCCAAACTGTTATCCATTCGTGTTTCGAACATTTTTGATCAATGATCTGAGGATTCTCTTCAAAATAGAACTGATAATTATTGTGTTGATTAATAATTGCATTCACGTGGAAGGCAGCTGAAAGAAGCATGTTGGTGAACAAGTTGACATTCACTGCAGTTGAGGCTGAACAGGGTCGCCTCCGAGGAGTGTTCCTTTTTCTGGATGCAATCAGCAGTTTTTTTTTCACATTTTCCCCCAGTCAACGTTAAAGTGAAATTACATCCTATCGGTCGCACTGCTTCCCGGTCGTCCGTGTTAGCAACGTGGGCAAATTGTTACTCCTTGATAAGCAACCCGCAAAGCCACCAACATCAGGTACGGTACTCTAGTATACAACGAACCGGTGCGGTAGATGAAGGCGTAAACGGACAATGTGTGCGGTTTCTGTTTCTTAGACAAGTTCTTTAGACTACAGTAAACAAAATCAAATACAATATTTTATTTTAAATGTTTTAATTGATTTATTTAGTCAGTTTACGGTCCAGGTTTGGTTTTTCCCCCCGGACTCAGCTTGAGACCCCACCTCTATCGTCTCAAGGGCAGTATCCTGGAGTGTGAGACATTTGGTCGGGGATACAACTGGGGAGAAGGACCAGTGATCTCCCAGGTGGCCGTATCTGCTATGCTGAACAGGAGCCTTGTGGGTGATGGGAAGATGGGAAGATTTGGAGGGATAGGCAAGGCAGAGGGAAGGACGCAGCCGTGGCCTAAAGTACCCATCCCGGTATTTGGATGGAGGAGAAGTGGTGAACCACTTCGAGGATAGCTGAGGTGGGAATCGAACCCGCCTCTACTCATTTGATCTCCCGAGGCTGATTGGACCCCGTTCTAGCCTTCGCAATACCTATACAATTTCGTGGAATAGCCGGGAATCGAACCCGGGCCTCAGGGTGTGGCAGCTATTCACACTAATCATTACAGTACAGAGTTGGACAAATTTATTTTATATTTTCAAATATTTCACCGACATCTGGGTTTACTTGAATTAAAAATGATCTGTAATTTGACTTAGAATAATTTATTTCTGGAAACATCTGCTCACGTAAATAAGTAGATGCAAACACGGCGAAAACTTGAGCTGTAAATAATTTTAATTTCATGAGCTTGGCAACTGAATTTTTTAAAAATACATTTACAGCGGCTTCACCATGACACAGATGTTATAAAAGTATCATTTTGCATTTATATTAATTCCAGCTGCAAATCGAGTTTCGCCTTTAGGATTTGACCGGCATATGATTTACAAAAGCTAGTAGTAAGCTCAACCTATAGTATTGTAAGTCATAGTGTTAAGTACTGGAAATACTTAAGTTGTGTGTGAATTTGTATATGACCGGGCGAGTTGGCCGTGCGCTTAGGGACGCGCAGCTGTGAGTTTGCATCCGGGAGATAGTGGTTTCGAACCCCACTGGCGGCATCCCTGAAGATGGTTTTCCGTTGTTTCCAATTTTCACACCATGAAAATGCTGGGGCTGTACCTTAATTAAGGCCAAGGCCGCTTCCTTCTCACTCCTTGGCCTTTCCCTTTCCTGCTCCATCGTCGCAATAAGGCCTATCTGTGTCGGTGCGACGTAAAGCAAATTGTAAAAAAAAAAAAAAAAAAAAAAAAAAAGAAGTTGTATATGATGATGCTGGATTTAGGAAGTTAAACTAATAGTATTTCTCGTAATATTTTCTTTCCATGGAATTGCTTGTTGTACTCTTGTTGTTGTTGTTTGGTAATTATGTTAACCTTGCTTTAATATTACACTACTGTAATAACTGACCATTGCCACCGGAATATGGGATGTAGTCGTTAATAATGATAATGATAATAATAATAATAATAATAATAATAATAATAATAATAATAATAATCATAATAATACCGGGCGAGTTGGCCGTGCGTGTGTGCGTGTAGAGGCGTGCGGCTGTGAGCTTGCATCCGGGAGATCGTGGGTTCGAATCCCACTGTCGGCAGCCCTGAAGATGGTTTTCCGTGGTTTCCCATTTCACACCAGGCAAATGCTGGGGCTGTACCTTAATTAAGGCCACGGCTGCTTCCTTCCAACTCCTAGGCCCTTCCTATCCCATCGTCGCCATAAAACCTATCTGTGTCGGTGCGACGTAAAGCCCGTAGCAAAAAAAAAATCATTTCCAACTGCCACTGCCCGCCACTGACTGTTCTACAGGTTTACGATACGAAAGACTGACGGACGAATGTACACCGGTTTCCCGCTGTGCCATGTCTTGTACTTTGCATGAAGTTCATTCAAGAACCACTAAATGGCCATACATGTTGTAAGTTACTGCTCATGCTGAACTGTGACTTGATGCTATTAATTCTGCTCCATCCTGACTAATAATCAGGATATTTTATTTTACGTCAAACTAACTACTTTAGAGTTATCGAAGAATTTCTTTCCCGAGGAATTCTCTTACGTCCCCGTAAATTTACCGACACGAGGCTGGAGTATTTGAGCTCCTTCAAATGACACGGGACTCAACCGGGATTGAAGATGCCAACTTCGCTCAGAAGGCCAGCGCAGTTCAGCCATCCTCCGTAATGACGAAGGTACTGCTCACGTAACCTAACCAGGTGAATGAATATTCCTGGAAGTGACGTTTCACATACTATTCATGACTTCCCTTTATAGCGAAACGTTCACTATAGCTTACCTCAGTTACTTCTGGGGTCCCTGAAAGCACCTGGATCACTTTTGCGATCTGACTGGGGGTGAAAAAAGTGGTTCTTGAATGTTCTTCCTAACGCCACGTGTTTTTTCTGGTGAAAATTCTTACCAGAATACACCGACATTCGAACCTTGATCATCTGGGTGGAAAGCCAGTAGGCCATTATCGCCTGATGAGTGAATTAGTAAATAGTTCTGAGTATCGGTCGGAATACCGATTATTGTGTCATAGGAGCAAACATCTCGGACATATTCTGAGTCGTGGTCCGCTTTGTGATCAGGAAGATAAGGTTACCAAATATTGGTTTCAAAACTAGCTGAAACCTATGCATGGACATTTACTGGTTCACGAACCACCTTCGTACAAACTGCAGGAAATGACACTGCACAAGGTCAGTGTTTGTATCTCGATGAGTGGTTGTTTCCAAAGATCCGTAGTACGTCTTCATTTCTAACATCGTCTGGCTCCATGGCTAAATGGTTAGCGTGCTGGCCTTTGTTCAGGGGATCGCAGGTTTGATTCCCGGCAGGGTCGGGAATTTTAAACATAATTGGTTAATTCCGCTGGTACGGGGGCTGGGTGTATATGTCGTCTTCATCATCGTTTCATCCTCATCACGACGCGCAGGTCACCTACGGGTGTCAAATTAAAAGACCTGCATCTGACGAGCCGAACTTGTCCTCGGACACTCCCGGCACTAAAAGCTATACACCATTTTATTTCCATTTCATTTCTAACATAATGGAGAGTTAACTAAACATTTCTGCCCATACAGTTGTGTATAACCTCTCCTCACCAAACACCGTCCGGCTCCATGGCTAAATGGTTATCGTGCTGGCCTTTGTTCCAAAGGGTCCCGGGTTCAATTGCCGGCAGGGTCGGGATTTGAACTTTAATTCGTTATTTCCTCGGGCTCAGGGGCTGTGTTTTTCTGCTGATTTTATCATTAAAATTCTTCTTGGGTAGGGCCCTATTCTCACAAACGTGCAGGTCGCTTATAGGGCGTCAACTCGAAAGACCTGCATCAAGCCTCTCCGTAGGCCACACGCCATTATTACCAATAACACGATCACCAACAAACCATCCCTATAGCAAGCACCAAGCAATGTTTTGCAGAGAGGAGTTAGTGTGTGAACTAGTCATAACAAAGCTCCCGTGAACGAAACGGAAGGCGCTTGTTGAAATTCACTGCAGTTAATGAAGAAAAGTCCGACTCGTTGGCTGAATGGTCAGCGTACTGGCTTTCGGTTCAGAGGGTCCCGGGTTCGATTTCCGGCCGGGTTGGGGATTTTAACCTTCATTAGTTAATTCCACTGGCTCGGGGACTGAGTGTTTGTGCTGTCCCCAACATCGCTGCAACTCACACACCACACATAACACTATCCTCCACCACAATAACACGCGTTACCTACACATGGCAGATGCCGCCCACCCTCATCGGAGGGTCTGCCTTAGAGGGCTGCACACGGCTAGAAAGAGCCATACGAAATTATTATTATTATTTAATGAAGAAAAAAGCAACAAAACACATATTTTGTAATTTTGATTTTTTTTAAATAATTTGTAAATAAAACAAAAAATGCTGGTTGTTATAATACAAACCTTATTAAGGAACACCCACTGGTGTAAAGGCGATTGACACGAGTACGATGGGAATTTCAATGAATCACTTTCAGTATTACTGAGGAACAACCATAATCCGACACGTCGAAGCATCCTTCATGGTAAGGTAGGTCGAGAAGGCGTTGTTGAGGAATATCAAGGACTGAACTATGTAGTTTATCCAAGTGGTTGTCACGGTACCGAGAAAGAAGATAATAATTAAGTATAGCATTTCCCCGCTCTGGATCCGTGTTGAGTGCTCTCTGAACACGAGAACGCTCGTCACGAGTAGCTAACTCTCACCAGAGCAGGAGAGCTCACGGTGACCACTATCAGATAATAATAATAATAATAATAATAATAATAATAATAATAATAATAATAATAATAATAATAATAATAATAATAATAAATGTTACCGAGTTAGATGGCCGTGCAGTTATGGTCGTGCAGCTGTGAGCTTGCGTTCGGGATATAGTGGGTTTGAATCCTAACGACGGCAGCCCTGAATATGTTTCTCCGTGACTTCCCATTTTCAGATCAGATAAATGCTGGGAATGTAACTTAATTAGGGCCACGGCCGCTACATTCCCATCCCTCCGTCGCCGAAAACTGTCGATGTCTTAGTGCGACGTTAAACAAGTAGCAAAAATAAAGTTATTGGTTTTAGTTATCACAGACTACTTCTACGGCTTTCGCAGACGCCGAGGTGCCGGAATTTTACACCGTAGTAATTCCTTCACCTGGCGCTAAATCCACCGAAATGAGGCTGGAGTATCACTAGACTGAGCCGGGATCGAGCCCACCAATTTGGGTTCAGGAGGTCAGCACTTCTACCTCTGAACTACTCATTCCCGTAATAATAATAATAATAATAATAATAATAATAATAATAATAATAATAATAATAATAATAATAATAATAATAATACATTATGACCGAGTGACGTGGCTGCACGATATGGGCCATGTTGCTGTTAGCTTTCATTCAGAACATAATGAGTTCAGACTTCACTATCGGCAGCTCTCAGGACGGTTTTCCATTTCTCTACCAGGCAAACTAGGACTGCTCCTTAGCGAAGGCCACGTTCACTTCCTTCCCAGTGCTAACCTTATCCTAAGAATATCGCCATCTGGCCAGAGGATGATTAGACAGGAATTTTTACTCATATCTCCTCCTGCCCAGAGGACGATAACACAGGGATGTGTGGCACATATCTCCTGCTACCCAAGGGATTTTTAAATCATATCTCCTCCTAACCAAGTGATGATACCACAAGGATGCTTAACACACATTTCCTCCTGCCCAGAGGACGATAACACAGGGATATTTAACACGTACCTTCTGCCGAAGCGATGATACCACAGCGATGTTTAACACACATCTCATCCTACCCAAGGGGTGAAACTACAGTGATGTTGAACAAATAATCCCACTTGGCAATAGTATGAGAATACTTGGATGTTTCTCCACCTGGCCAGAGGGAAATATCGCAGGGATGTTTGACACATATCTCCTCCTACCCAAGGGATGAAACTACAGGACTGTTTCTCCACCTGGCCAGAGGGAAATATCGCAGGGATGTTTGACACATATCTCCTCCTACCCAAGGGATGAAACTACAGCGCTATTTCTCCACCTGGCCAGAGGGAAATATCGCAGGGATGTTTGACACATATCTCCTCCTACCCAAGGGATGAAACTACAGCGCTATTTCTCCACCTGGCCAGAGGGAAATATCGCAGGGATGTTTGACACATATCTCCTCCTACCCAAGGGATGAAACTACAGCGCTATTTCTCCACCTGGCCAGAGGGCAATACCGCAGGGATGTTTGAGACATATCTCCTCCTACCCAAGGGATGAAACTACAGCGCTATTTCTCCACCTGGCCAGAGGGCAATACCGCAGGGATGTTTGAGACATATCTCCTCCTACCCAAGGGATGAAACTACAGCGCTATTTCTCCACCTGGCCAGAGGGAATGTTTGATGTTTGACACACATCTCATCCTACCCAAGGGATGAAACTACAGCGCTATTTCTCCACCTGGCCAGAGGGCAATACCGCAGGGATGTTTGACACATATCTCCTCCTACCCAAGGGATGAAACTACAGGACTGTTTCTCCACCTGGCCAGAGGACGGTACCGCAGGGATGTTTGACACACCAGAGGACGATGACTCGCTGTGGGGAAGAACTCCAGTGCTGGCCATGCAAATGCTGCTTGTATTTCCAGTTGACCGCGTGATGGAGCTCCTGCTCAACTTACGGAGTTCCGTTACACCCTACTTACTTGCTGGCCGGTCCGTCTCGCTCGTTAGATGTGGGTCGCGTGTCTTAACAGTTGCTGTCATTATTTATAAATACTGTATCCGCAGAGGAAGACTCCTTTACTGACCAAGTGTAATAACTATCACGACACAAGTTCGTTATGGACAATTCAACTCTAATTCTAGTCGAAGTATAATACTGCACCAACTTAAGGGACCGAGCAAGTGGCCGTGCGGTTAGGGCTGCGCAGCTCTGAGCTTGCATTCGGGAGATAATGGGTTTGAACCCCACTTTCGGCAGCCCTGAAGATGGTTTTCCGCGGTTTCCTATTTTCACACCAGGCTAATGATGGGGCTGTACCTTAAGGAAGGCCACGGCCGCTCCCTTTCCACTCCTAGCCCTGTCCTATCCCATCGTCACCATAAGAACTATCTGTGTCGGCACGACGTACAGCAAATTGCAATTGAGAGTTCGTTTCTTAACGAATGAGGCGTGAAAGGTCAAACTGATAAGCTTCAGTGGTGATGGAGTGCAGCAGAGGGTCTCTCTTAATGTGATAAACAAACAAACAAACAAACAAACAAACAAACAAACAAACAAACAAACAAACAAAAACAAAAAATCAACCCCCTGATGGACCTTGGCCTACCAAGCGACCACTACTCAGCCCAAAGTCCTACTGATTACGAGCTGACGCGTCTTCACGGCCATTATTCACACGTTCTTGACTTTCTAGTCCGGGGCCACTACCTTGCCGTCAAATAGTACCTCAGTTGTTCTTACGTACGTTGGGTGGACCTCGCAGCAACCCTGAGATCAAGGTAAAACAAATACCCCTGACCTGGCCGGAAATCGAACCCGGGGCCTCTCGGTGAGAGGTAGACTCCCTACACCTAGAACGTGAGCTGGCAATGTAGCTCTTGTCCGCCTTCGTAGCGTAACGCTTAGTGTTATTAGCTGCCGTCCTCGGGGGTCCGGGTTCTATTCCCGGTACTGCCAGGAGTTTAAGAATTGTACCTGCAGCTCACCTCCAATGGGGTTGTGTCTGAAAAGAGCTGCACCAACTCGGGATGAGGACCTGTATAATTTGTCATTCCACCAAGTCTTTAAAGAATACAATTACCATGAATGGACATTGTGAAGTTACATGAAAATACTGCATGAAGTCAACAAATGCAAACTGTATATATTTTCCCATCTTCGTTGCTATCAGTTAACTCGCCCTTCACAATAGAGCTTGGAAACTACATTACTTGCAGTTTCGAAACCTGATGCTTACAGCGGTTATTTGAATGTAATAATTCTTCAGTTCCAACCTCACCGTCTTCGAAAAAACATAGGGATTAGAGCATTATTTCAAGTCAAAGGACACATATTCTAAACCTAGGGTCCATATCTCAGTAGAGCCCAAGAAATCTTTAGCATGATGATGTTTTCCGTTAGCCTACCTTTGTTAGATTATTTCAATGCTTTTAATGCATTGGTTATGTTTAGTTCTCTGAACAATCCATGAATACCCCGCTGTGTAGTTTGCGTTTGGTTAGGATAGGCCTATATCTGGTTTAACTGGAGATTTGTTATTATTTCTATATGCAATATGATTGAGACTGTGGATAAACAGGAACAGTACGAAGCGAGACTACTTAGATTGTACAACAGAAAGAATTTAATAAACCACAGTTTTGGGAAAAAATAACTTTTCGCCTAAAAATTAGCTGCAGCACCTTGGGTTGATTACAAGAATTTACCTTAATTACTTCAGTTATTCCTTCCGTACATTAATTAACCATTTTGACTACTCGTATTATTATTTTTACGATCTCTTCCAATCAATGTTCCATGAACAGGAAGTCAAGTCTCATAAACTATAAGAATCAAGCGCTGTTATATTGTAACCGTACAACAGGGTTACAGATTCCATTCAGTATTTATTATTATTATTATTATTATTATTATTATTATTATTATTATTATTATTATTATTATTATTATTAACCCGATTCATTAGATTTTATATTCTGTTTCTCATCATTTAGACTGTAATAATTAGGTATCACGTATATTATTGTATTTAATCATAGGTTAAGTGAAATTTGTTTGTATTTATTCTGTATTGTAGTAAGTGAGATTTGTTGGTTTCATATTGTCATGCTGTGGCTTGTAACTCTGGCTAGAAGAGCTGGCATAGTATTTTGCAATCGAGGCTATGTTTCACTGTGCAAGTAGATTTCCCTGTGACGCATTCAGCATAGTCATTCTCAATCCGCTTGGGTACGCTTAGACGACACATGACTGATGACATCAGTGCGTGAGCACGTGATTGCGACCAAGTGTCAGTATTCGCCAGCTACTGTATGTGGAAGTGGAAGGGATGAACAGTGAGTAGGGAGATGAGTCGTCATCGCGAGGTTATATAAGTTGATGCAACAGTGGGGAGAGGTATTCAGTTCATATTTTTCAGTTCATATTATTCAGATCATATCGTTCAGATCATATTGTGCAGATCATATGAAACAGTCAGATGTATCAAATGGAAGAAGTGGTCTTAGTGTGATGGTCAGAGCTAAGAGTTGTGTTTGAATAAGTAATAATCGAGGAGGTATACAAGTGGTGGTTGTATCCGAGCAGAGACGGGTACTATGCAGATAAAGAAACATCATCGTCTTGTGAGGATGGACTTCACAAGATGTTTCAATAATATTTTCCAATTTCTTATAATATATTGAGTGGACGTAATTGCATTGGAGCTCCCTACACGCGTACATGGTATGTAGGCCAACTCCTTATTATATAAGAAGATAACAGCAGACGGCTCCGGACTTCAGCTCAGAGGTTTTCCCAAGAATTTCAAGTTCAACAGCGGTGTATGCCGACATCAGGTAATTAAAGCATCAGACATGTTATGCATTCATAACATGAAGAAGAATGTAATCAGCGGCGATATCACATCTCACTTCAAGTTCATGCCAATAGCTTTTTTTAGATTAAATTTTCCTTTTATTAGTACCGCAAATCTCACGATATATTTTTTGTTAAATTAAAAGACGTCAATGATTGTTCATTGTGACGTAAATTATAGTCATAAACTCAGTTTTATTTTAATTATAATAAGTGATTCCAGTTCCATATACAATCCTCAATTGTGGAAATGCAACAGTAATTTAATAATTTCCTGATCCATATCCCTGTATATTGCCAGATATGTGAGTTTATCACCTCACGCCTTGAGATAATTGATATAAGAGGTATGCTCTACCGAATTTTGTTGTTTTTCTTAAAAAAGCAACTGGCGCTCAAACGAATGTTATTTATATTGTGTGGAAGATATGAAGGTATAAGAGTAGTGGTTGGAGTAGCAACAATATCAAACATCATAATTTCACTCAGCTTTCTTGCTTACAAAAAATATAAGTGTATAGCATGATATAAATTAAGGTTATAAATTAAACATTTTATATGCATACAAATGTGTGCACTGCGCACTGTTACAAATATTGCAGGTTCCACGTAGACATTGGTTTTCAGACAAGCGTCCGGCTTCATGGTTAAATGGTTATCGTACTAGCCTTTAGTCCAATGGGTCCCAGGTCCAATTCTCGGCCGGGTCGGAGATTTACTGTGTGTGTGTGTGTGTGTGTGCAGTTTTCAACATTAGAATTCATCATAGGTTGGGCTCCATCCTCACAGACACGCAATTCCCCTCTGCACCAGACCTCTTCGGAAGACGTACGGACAAGCACGGAGGCCTGATGATGAAATTTGTCCCAAGGCCCTGGTACAAATTAACAACTGTCTAGCTGTTCAAGTGGTCGTTCGTTTCTTGGTATCCCTTACGCGCTGCTGGCGGATTACAGGAATCAAATTCCAATTGAGCACTTCGTGAATGTAACCTCATGGAAGACCTACATATCGGACTTGTGTTCTTAAAAATGATATTTTGCTTTACGTCGCACCGACACAGACTGGTCTTATGGCGATGATGGGACAGGAAAGGCCTAGGATTGGGAAGGAAGCGGCCGTGGCCTTAATTAAGGTACAGCCCCGGCCTTTGTCTGGAGTGAAAATGGGAAACCACGGAAAACCACATTCAGGGCTGCCGACAGTGGGGTTCGAACCCACTATCTCCCGGATGCGAGCTCACAACTGCGCGCCCCAAACCGCACGGCCAACTCGCCCAGTGTTAAAAATGGGTCTAAATAAAATCATTCACATAATGAAATTACAGCAGTGTCCGGCTGTTTGGCTGAATTGCCAGTGTACTGGCCTCCGGTTCAGATGGGCTCGGGTCCGATTGCTGATCGGGTCGAGGATTTGAACATTGTTTAATTCCTCTAGCTCTGGGACTGGGTATTTGTGCTCGTCTTAATTTACATACAGCACATTACACTACAAACCACTGCAGAAACACGTAATAGTGAACACTTTTTTTTACTTCGCACCGACATAAATAGGTCTTATGCCGACGATGGGATAGAAAGGGCTAGGAGTGGGGAGTAAGCAGCCGTGACCTCAATTAAGCTTCAGGCCCAGCATTTGCCTGGGGGTAAAATGGGAAACCATGGAAAACCATTTTCAGGGTTGCCGACAGTGGGGTTCGAACCCACTATCACCCGAATGTAAGCCAATAGCTACACGACCAAAACCACGCGGCCAATTGCTCGGTAATAGTGAATGCATACATCCCTCCACACAGGACTGGCGTCAGGAGAGGTATCCTGCCGTAAAACTGGGCTAAATCTAAACACCGTGCCACCCCTTGGAAATTGGAAAAGGGCGAGAAAGGAGAAAAATGGAATGACATCGGTGAGATGTTAAAAAGTGAATACAATCCATTCTTCATCCTTCGAATATTCTGAAAACAAAGCCTGTTTTCTGTTTAATCATGCTGACAATTCACTCAATAAGTTCATTAGTGTACTGAGACATCTGACATATTTCACTATAACATCTAGACAATCTGCTGATACGTGACCAATGATATCGTGATCCTAAGCATTAGACCTACAATTTTACTGTACTGTACATAGAGCCCGAATCACAAAGACGTGACTTTTCATTCCGAAAATCTCACAGGCATTGTATAGGATTCGAACCACGGCTACTTTCGTTAGCAGCCAGTGACGATGTCACCCATCTATAAACGATTAGGATAATTTATAGCGAATGTTACCATTTAAACTTGTTCTAGCGAGCGGATGGCTGCGGGTTTTTAGGTCACTTAGCTACCAGCTTGCGTTCGGGAGATAGTGGGTTCGAACCCCACTGTCGGCAGCCCTTAAGATGATTTTCTGTGGTTCCCCATTTTCACACCAGGAAAATACTGGGGCTGTACCTTAATTAAGGACACGGCCGCTTCCTTTCCACTCCTAGACCCTTCCTATCCCATCGTCGCCAAAAATGTCAGTGTCGGTCCGACGTAAAGCAAATTGTAAAAAAGAAAAGGAAAGCCTTGTTCTAAAAACATAAGTCATCCATTTATTGTCACATTGTGGATGAATCTCCGTCTATGATGATGCACCTCTTCCTTCAGGCTGTGTTTGTTCTCGGGCATGTGCCGTAGACTATAATTTTACTCTATATTGGCCACAATACACTTTTGGCAACGTGTGTAGAGCTGCTGGATACTGGCAGCGAAGGCCTTTTTAAACATCGATCGAAACCCTGATATGACACGTCTTTGGATGTCTGGTATGTCAGCACGATGTGCGCCAGATCCGGGAAGTGTGGTGGACGTACGAGAATGTGGCGCATCATCAAGCGTTTTCTGTCTGTCTCGAAAGCTCTTAAACTAGTCATGAACACAAGTTCTGCTTGCGGCTTCTGTTTCGTACACTTGCACCAAAACCCCATGAGTCTCCTTCAACGTTTTTCCCAATTCCTAACAAAGCTTGATGTTTATGCGTTGCTCCATTGCACTGACACACGCACCACGTTCGACTGGCCGCAGTAGACTAAGCGGCTTCAGCGCTACGTGGCGCTTCTCGAGGTATCCCTCTATTCACATGTACATGCACGTTGTGTTACCACACGTTGCCCTTGCGACACTGGTCCATTCACCGTACTTTTTAGACACACTTTTAATACCTTTTTGCGTGTTATCATACATTTAATTTTCGTGTAGCATTCTTTCATGTAGACCAAGCCTATCAAGGACACTGGTCATTATAAGAGGGTTGCAGCAAGCGTAGCAGTCGTGGCAGACGACTCTTGGTAATGCCCTTAGCCCTGGGTCAGTATGTTGTACGCATACTGTAAACAGAAGACTATAATCTTAAGATAACTTCAGCTCGATTGTCCAGTCTTGTGGATGATGTAATGTATGCACCGTATCTATATACCACGAGTGACCAAAAGTCATGGGAGGACACTGAAAGTGATGTTAATAACGAGTTGCTCCTCTGCGAGCCCTCAAAACGGCAGCAATACGGAGAGACATCGACTCTACAAGGTGTTGGAATCGTTCTGGACCCACATGTATTATACTGCTACCCACAGTTGGTCTTGTGTAGTTGGCGCGGGGTTCACGAAAAGCACACTAGCATCGACAGTATCCGATTAATACTCGACTGGATTAAGATCAGGGGATCTGGAGGGCCAATCCATGGTTGTAACTTCACTGGGGTGCTCCTCCAACAACCTGCGTGCCTCCACACAGTGGTGACATGGCGCATTGGCCTGTTGAAATATGGCATCTCCATCAGGGTCTCTAGGGCCAGAAAGGGATGCAGATGGTCTGAAAGAATGACCACATAACGTGCACCTGTTAGCGCTCCCTGCAGCCGGACAGTGGGGCCTAATTGCAGCCATGATAACGCCGCCCAGACCTCCCGCCTGGACACAACCTTGTTGGTACACAGTATCCAGCTCGATACAACTGGAATCGGGATTCATCTGATCATACGACACTCCGCCACTGTTCCATGGACCATTGCCGATATTTGCAGACTTATGCACGTTGTTGAGCTCGGTGCTGAGGTGTCAGCTAAGGGACACGAGTTGGTCGTCGGCTGGTGAAGCCTATGCGGTGCAGTTGCCTCCTTACAGTCCTGTTAGAAATGGGTTCCTGACTCCCAACATTCAACTGGGCGGTGATCTGACTCACAGTAGCCCGTCGGGCGTCCAGTATGGTTCTGCGGAAGCGACGTGATGTCCGTTTGTTACACACCTGTGGTCTTCTTGTGCGGCGTTTTACGGGGATGGTGACATTCTCTCTGCGATATTGAAGATCCACTCTCGACTTTGTTGACCTCGTAAACCCGAATTCGCGTGTGATTTTCGCTATGCTATGACCCATGCCCCGTGCGCTAACGATCATCCCACGTTTTTTGTTAACTCGCGACGTGTTGCCATCTTCACGATCCTGGTGTCTGTGACAGACTGCTCAAATACGCCGCAGCTATCCGCAACGCTCAGGGGTATGTATGTATGCATAAGGGTTGTTCAATTGAAATATAGACTGGAGTCTAGAAACTTACTCAGTATACATCGGACAATTTGCCTTATGTCACTACGGCAGTATACTGATGATAGTTTGCGAGAGTCTACTGATAATTACTCACACCGTTCAGGCATCAGCACCAACGCCGAACAAGATTCCCAGTACCCTGTGCAACAAAGGACGCTGCCTACTGGTTGAATCACTCTTCTACAGCATCAGGAATTCGTTCCCAGATTAGTCCGATTTTCTTCTTTCAGTTCATTTTCGTTCAATGTGTTTTCTTCCAAGCACATTTCGTCCACATGTTCCTACGTCCAGATACATTTTCAGTCGAATGAGTTTCCGTCCTATGCCATAATAACAATTCGGACAGTTGTTTGCATGTTTCCACGGAATTCCTTGATTTGTAAGTTGAAATTAAACTTTACTAGTCTCATTTTGTAATAGTATAATTCATATTGGAGATGTCACGGATGACTGAATCAAGATACAGAAGAGTGTTGCTGGAACATGAGAAATTCCTGTAAAATTATCATTCGGCAAATATTAAGAAATCACAAAAATACTGGAGATGTGAGCAGAGAGGCATATGCTCAGCAAGATGCAAAACAAAATTCGGATACAGTTTATAAAACTGGTAATCATACCCATGAAATTTGAAAATCTTGGCATAAAAGCACGTGAAGCGGAAAACAGAGTGAAGTGATATGCAATGGCGCACTGAACCAACCTCCTGCTGCCGTATTTCGGGAATGTACTTCTCCTACAGATGATGAACACACCGTAATGAGTTTTCCCGAAAGAACAAGAGGCAGGAGGCCTTCTGTCGTACCGCGCATTGCTCCACAACCACGCTGTGAACAGTATGCAAAGAACCAAGACTTCAGAAGTTGATTTTTACTCATCATGCATCAATTTGGAACTTCCTGTAGCACAAACAGTACGTCTCGATCGAAGACAAAATGAAGTAGCAATTACCCAATTAGATTCAGGACACATAAAAATTAGATACCCTTTAAAGAAGAAGTACCACCGAGCGAGTTGGTTGTGCGGTTACAGGCGTATAGCTGTGATATTGCATTCGGGAGATAGTGGGTTCGAACTTCAATGTTGGCAGTCCTGAATATGTTTTTTTCCGTGGTTTCCCATTTTCACGCCAGGCAAATCCTGGGACTGTATCTTAATTAAGGCCACAGCCGCTTCCTTCCCACACCTAGCTCCTTCCTGTCCCATCGTCGTCATAAGACATCTGTGTCGGTACGACGTAAAGCCAATTGTAAAAGAAAAAACAGTAGTTAAGAATTCAAATCCACCTAGAATCTATTGTTAGGAATTATGAAGACTATAAAAGCAATAACGGCATACTCAGATATTTGAGAGCTGTCTGAAGTTGAAATTGTACATTGAAGATGAAAATGAATCTGAGAGCGATATTAACAATTCTATTTGAATGTAACTCATCATTGTAAATTTCTGTAACGTTACTTTAAAATTTCAGTAGTAAATACTAATTTGTGTTATTTGGGGCTCAATTTAGGACGAAAAATATCGGACATAATATTATTTGGGCAATACAGCATTGGACGTAATGACACTGGACATAGCAGTGTGCGGACGATTACAAAATTTGGCAAACACATGTGTTGGACGAAATGTAAACGTCTGGGACTCCAGGAATCACTTGTGAGGTTGTGAACAACCATTCCTTTGCTTAGAGTTCTGAACTGCTATAAACAACACCAAAGCATGCATTTATTTGCAGTGTTGCCAGCTTTGTGTATGAATCTTTTGAACGACTCTCTTCTTTGCGAACCCTGAGGAGCAATTCAGTCTTGGAATGGACTTAATTCAGGCTCATGAAGCCAGTCGAGAAGCTATTCGATGTGAGAGGACCTGATCTAGAAAGGCAAGTAGTACGGCTGAGGAAGTCAAAACGCTGACCTGGTGCACTCCAATATCTGCAGGCTACCTGACAGGGTGACAGTCGTCTTTAAGTGCGGCAAAGGGATGCTTGGACCACGGGTTAGTTTTATGAATGTGGTTAGGAATACCATGAATTGCAGTGCTCATAGAATAACCAACAATCACAATGGTAAATTAGTAGTTCATCTCATTCAGACCTGTGATGGCGAGCTCGATAGCTGCAGTCGCTTAAGTGCGGCCAGTATACAGTATTCGGGAGATAGTAGGTTCGAACCCCACTGTCGGCAGCCCTGAAGATGGTTTTCCGTGGTTTCCCATTTTCAAACCAGGCAAATGCTGGAGCTGTACCTTAATTAAGGCCATGGACGCTTCCTTCCCATTCCTAGGCCTTTCCTGTCCCATCGTCGCCATAAGACCTATCTGCGTCGGTGCGACGTAAAGCAAATAGAAAAAAAAACCCCTATGATAGTTGGTTCAGCGTGGGGAATAATTTGTTTTGAAAAATGAAAATCCACTGCCTGTTTCCAGCCATTCTACCGGGTCAGGAATGAAATTAATGAAGCCCCATCTAGCGGCGAGGATAGGAAACGTGCCGGCTGCCGAAGCCTGTCGCACTCCCGTGGGACAATGAGAAATGATTGACAGGAGAAATGTTAATGGAGATTGTTGCTGGAATGAAGGATGGTAGGGAAAACCGGAGTACCCGGAGAAAAACGTGTCCCGCCACCGCTGTGTCCAGCACAAATTTCAAATGGAATGACCGGGATTTGAACCACGGTATCAAGCGGTGAGAGGCCGGCGCACTGCCGCCTGAGCAACGGAGGCTTCAATTTGTTTTTACATAATAATAATAATAATAATAATAATAATAATAATAATAATAATAATAATAATAATCTTACGTCCCTTCAACTGCTTTAGCAGTTTTCGGAATCGTCGAATTGCCAGAATTTTGTCCTTCAGGATACTAGCATATTTGAGTATCTTCAAATACCACTGAACTGAGCCGGGACCGAATCCGCTAACCTGTGCTCAGAAGGCTAGTTCTTTTACCGTCTGGGCCACTCAGCCCGGCTATTATTATTATTATTATTATTATTATTATTATTATTATTATTACATAAATACATTTGTATTCAGTATAGACTTATGACTCTCGGTGTTCAGTCTGCAATCCTCTATGTATTAACTAAGCGCGACCACAATCCTGTATTTGTAACTACCTCTGTGACTTCGCCTAATTCCTTACCTCTTATCTTTAAATCATTAGAAACTGAGTCTGACCATCATCGCCTTCGTCTATTTCCCTTACCCTCCATGGCTGAGTATAAATCCTCCTTCAGTCACCTCATATTGCCCATCCCCGAATCCGGTTTATAAGCACAGCTTCATCCATCGAGTTTATACCTAGCTTAACCTCTGTATCCTCATTCCGAGTACCGTCCTACCATTATTCCCACCTGTTTGCACCAGTGTTCATTCTCCCTACTTCCATGTCTGTTATTTCTATCTTACGAATAAGATATTCTGAAACCACCCAGATTCCACTCCCTAACATCAAAGTCAGTCTGAGAATAGACCAACATTAAAGATAGTTTTGTCCGAGAGCTTACTGGAATACAGTCGATCGCAACTGCGAGCTCATTTCTGTAGCTTTTCTGCACCTTGATTTAATTTCACTCAGTATACAAGCATCTTGAGGGAATACACATCCTAAGTACATGAAATGATCCACCTTTTCCTGTTCCGTATTCCCTACCTCTCATCCAGTCCTCTTAGATTAAGTGTAAGAGAGGGCCGTGAGCCCCAACTTCGCCATAAATGTAAGTCAGAAATAAATAAAATAAATAATAGATTGCTTCCCTACTGGGGTCGTTTTATTCTTGGAAATTTTCAAATAGTACCCGCACCCAAGATATTAAGTTGCAGACTTTCAGCATAATCTACCATCAAGACCAAGCCGTCGCGTTGGCATGGTACATCCCCCACTGATTCAGACCTTGCAGTAAATTATCTACTAGAGCTGTATCTCAATTGATTATTATTATTATTATTATTATTATTATTATTATTATTATTATTATTATTATTATTATTATTATTATTATTATTAATGTTGTTGTTGTTGTTTTAAGAGGAAGTACAACTAGAGCTGTACCTTAATTAATGTCACGGCTGCTTCCTTCTCATTTCTATCAAAACTATGTTAGTGCGACGTTAAACATATAAGCTAGCAGTGGTTGCTGTACTAGAGTGTAAATAATGATTCTGATGTTGATTTATATATATTGCGTGCGTGTATGCTTGCAGGTCTGGGAACTATAACCACAAGAGTGGAGACTGTTCTCTCAGCGACATGGACCGCTTCTCCGTGTCTGGGCTCAACAGTCTGGTTGAGGAAGAAGCAGTCGACTACCTCGAGTCTAATTGTGTCAACGATCCCATTAAGATGTGTGACTTCACGGCCCTGAACGGCAAGATCTTGAAGACTGTAGATGCTGTCCACGAAGGGGTGCCCACCATAGAAGAGTGTCGAAACCTGTGCCTTCAGGCTGCTGACTTCCGTTGTCACACCTTCGACTACGGAGATACGGGCGACAGGGTGTGCAGACTTTCGCATCATGCCGCCCCGAGCTTGCACTACATCGAGGAACCGTACCTGGACTTGGAGCAAGCGACTACACACCAAATGACATCCTGCTACAACGTTACTATCGACTGCCGGGCCACGGATATGGTGGCTAGGGTGCAGACCAACAAGGTGTTCAATGGAAAGGTGTACGCCAAGAACAGACCAAATTCTTGCGTCGCAGACGTAGTCAATAGCCTGGAATTCGACCTCCGACTTGGCTTTCACGACCTCAACTGTGATGTAAAAAGAGATCCTCTGGGCAGGTACAGCTCGGAAATCATTATACAGGTGAGTTAATTTGTGTACTCACAATGACCATTTGATGAGTTTGATAGTTTGAAGGGAACTGCGGATTCGTGAACCTCAGACACACACTAAGTTGGAAAATATATTGCTCTTCCCTCAAGGGAATTTTTAAACTTCGCAACCCTTGAACGAATTATTTTTAAGTTTTTATCGTACAGTGATACAGGCATGAGGGTTTGGTGAATTCCAATCTAATACCAATACTAGTTTCTGAGTTTTGAATGTTTCAAAAATAACTTCACGAAAAGGCTCCTTATGAAAAGTTTTCACTTAACTAAGTCCAAATATGATGAACAGCCAGTAACTACATGAACAAATACAGATTGTTCTGGATTTTTTTTAACTCTTGATTTTACATTAATAACGAGTAACTGAAATAATTTTTATCCGATAAAATAAGAACTTTTACACTTTTGGCCCAGGGAATCTCTAGATATTTTTCATTGACTCCAGTATCCAGGGCAAACAATAATTTCCGTACATTCTTACAGCTGCATGCCATGTTTGGAGCATTTTAACCGTGGTACCTGTCAGTAGCGGTGATTAGGGAGGGCGAGGTGGGCTATCGCCCCCCCCCCCCACATTGTGGAGAAAACTTTACATTTTCATTCCATTTCATCCGGCTGAAACTAGGAATTATATGAATTATTTCTTTTTCTTCTTCTTTATCTGTTTATCCTCCAGGGTCGGTTTTTCTCTCGGACTTAGCGAGGGATCCTACCTCTACCGCCTCAAGGGCAGTGTCCTGGAGCTTCAGACTCTGGGTCGGGGGATACAACTGGGGAGGATGACCAGTACCTCGCCCAGGCGGCCTCACCTGCTATGCTGAACAGCGGTCTTGCGGGGGGATGGGAAGATTGGAAGGGATGGATAAGGAAGAGGGAAGGAAGCGGCCGTGGACTTAAGTTAGGTACCATCCCGGCATTTGCCTGGAGGAGAAGTGGGAAACCACTTCCAGGATGGCTGAGGTGGGAATCGAATCCCCCTTCTACTCATTTGACCTCCCGAGGCTTAGTGGACCCCGTTCCAGCCCTCGTACCACTTTTCAAATTTCGTGGCAGAGCTGGGAATCGAACCCGGGCCTCCACGGTTGGGAATTTTAACCTTACCTGGTTAATTTCGCTGGCACGGGGGCCACATTAACCATTACGCCACAGAGGGAAGCATATGAATTATTTAAAAAAGCAATTTGTACAAGCCCCGTTGTCTTATCAGCTAATTCTTTCCGTTATTTTCTTTAATTATTAACAAAATGATTAGAGGAAATACGCACAAAATGTCGTTCGTCGCGGCTAACCGATTTGTATAGCGCCACAGCAAGTAGTGGAGACTTAGCATGTGCTGTGAGGAAGGGTACAGGGGTTTATTTCTCTGCCGAGGTCATAGACACTGAGGTATGTTTCACCCGTTTGTCGCGCCCATTCGTCAGTCTGGCAGTCTCTTTAGTGTCCGTTAGTTTCTTAGTGCGTAGTCAACTACTAAATGTTTTTTAATTGCACAATGACGCCATACTTCTATTTAACTGTAATACATGTTGTGTAATATAGTTCCTTTGGTGAACGTTTTATTGTACAGTACTGAATCAAAATCTCAAAAACTACAGAATTATTACCGCACTTAAATTGGTATACTGTCAACCTTTACCTCTCTGTGGAAATTCGCTCACGGAGCATCAAAAAGCATACCATTTTGTAGCGCTTGTTTTCTTCATTTTAGAGATGGGGAATCTGATTCATTTAGAAGAACCGACTCATTTGAAACGATTCACCAAAATGATTCGTTCATTTGATTCATTCACTTAATTCATTCATTCCATTACCACGTGACGGAGAGCCGAAACCGAAACCATGGACTCAGCTGAAACATTCCGTTAAGTTCTGTATAACTGCTACTGCTTTACAAGTTACAAGAAGTGAAATGTGCAAGGTAACTGCTAGCATTTTAACAAGAGTAATACCCTTTTTGGAGGTTACAGTCGAAAAATGCTACACAACTGTCCGACTAATCCTTTCCAAACTTAAGTAGCTACCGTTAGAAACTATACGACAATCGAATTTGAAATTTATAGCAGATATGAACATTTTTGTGGCCATGTTCGACACGTTAGTTCACACTAGTTAACGGGAACCTTGAAGTACTCTTAACCTAACATTTAGCAGCGAGCTGGAAGTTAAGTATGTAGTATAGTTCCGTGAAGTTTGTGACTTGAAACGACGTGATAATTTCTTACTTTAAAAAAATCCTGTAAGGTTAGGTTAGGAGTACGTATCTGACTTGTGAATCGGATTTTTAGTTCAGGTTAAATTAAAAAAAAACAGAGTCGTTCTTCACAAGTTGTCGTTGATTCAAAAATGGTGGATACCCGATTTGGTAGAGGTGGGGACGGAGCGAGTAATACCGATGAGTAATCCGGTTGTAGCGGTAGAGCGCACCACCGATCCCCTCCGCTTACAACTGCGAGTACTCGCGGAGGACCTGAGCACAGTGTAGCGCACAACACACGTACGAAAGTACCTGTATTCAATCTGTGTTGTTTCGAATGTACGTATATATTTCCTAAGCTTGTTATGTTTTGTAGATAATGTAAAGTCTGTTAGATTATATTTGTGGTGTTAGTGTGATATTTAAACATATTCGTAGATAGTAGTTATATTTTTAGAACATTTAAAGGAATTTAAAGAAATTTTTACAGAACGTTGTTCCACAATGGCCACGAAAACCGTCCGATGCCTGGCAGTTTTTTGACATCACTGACAATAGGAAACACGCAAAATGCAAATTTTGTGGCCACACATATGCGACGGGTGGTGGCACATCAAATATTATATTATATTATATAATATAATATAATATAATATAATATAATATAATATAATATAATATAATATAATATAATATAATATAATATAATATAATATAATATAATATAATATAATATAATATAGCATTCTACTGATAGCTGTTTGGCATTGGGACGTATAGTAGTATGTTGTCAGATATGTTTTGTAATCACATTTGCAAAGAAGGACATTCCAGTCAACGTTCATTTACGTAATTACTTTTGTCATCCTGTAGATGAAATTATATCAGTGTTTTTCATTATATTCTGATAAGATTCTTTATATTCAGGTTATTCTTCTCATTAACAGTGTACCGTATCACATGAACTTACGAAATAATTGTTAATACATTACTTTTCTGTTAACTTCCAATCCCCTTGTATACAAACCCTTTCGGTAGGTATGCGCCATACTTTGTTTCACTATTCGAATGAGTTAACTATACGAGTAACTAACATTTATTCCACATACTACCTCCTACTCCCTAGCAGTTACGTATATAACAATTATAGTGAATATATATGCAGCTATTTACAGGTTTTACGTTGTGAGAGAAGGGTATTAATAGAGGGATGCAATACCTTCGCAGTGCATACCTATAACGTGTTTAAACGTCCCGCGTCAGGACATTCACTCGGTAGTTCACTCGGTACTACCGGGTGATGACGTCACAACAACTGCTCCGCTCCGCTCCGCTCCGTCCCCAGCTCTACGATTTGGCGATATGAATCAGAACGTACGAGGAACGAGTTGAGGCTGCCATCTCTCGACTCAGCTTTGGATTCACAAACGAGTCGATTAATTTCGTTCACTGAATCATGATTCAGTCGTTCAATGCAATGATTCGTTCATTATGAATCACTCATTCAGAATCTCCTATTATCTACTTTATTTATTCACTTTTGATCTATATACCCCCTCCCCCCATACGCTATATCCCACAAACCCAGGTACTATTTGTTGTCTGTATATGTTTTTGCCCCCGCACTTTTAATTCCCAATCGCCGCTACTGGTACCTGTAACGAAAAATACATTGTGAGAAGACAGGGGATTTAATTCAGAGGAGGGTAACTAAATTGTACTCCACCACGTTATGTATGACGATCAGATTTCTTCTTCGTGTTCTCTAGGGACAAGTTCTTCAGTATTTTATCCTTTCTGGCATTATTTCTCGCCTGGGGTGCTCCTTATACTGCCCTAAATGAAGATGAACACGGTTGTGGCCACAGTGTCCACAGGTCTTCAGGAGTTGAATTTGCTTAACGACACGTGGAACCATTCTAAAATCTGCGCTGGGGATTTAAATTGGCACCATGGAAAAAATAACATATTTCCAAATGCAATAAAAATAAGGGCATTATTTGGTGAAATAAAATAATTTTTAAACTGATTAGTGAAAAGTTCCAGAGAGTAAACTATAAGCAGTTTCAGAAAATATAATAATAATATTATTAATAATAATAATAATAATAATAATAATAATAATAATAATAATAATGTCATTTGTTTTACGTCCCACTAACTACTTTTACGGTTTTCGGAGACGCCGAGGTGCCGGAATTTAGTCCCACAGGAGTTCTTTTACATGCCAGCAAATCTACCGACACGAGGCTGACGTATTTGAGCACCTTCAAATACCACTGGACTGAGCCAGGTTCGAACCTGCCAAGTTGGGGTCAGAAAGCCAGCGCCTCAACCGTCTGAGCCACTCAGCCTGGCATCAGAAAATATAAAGAGAGTGTGTAGTACGTATACAGGAATGCTGTAGTAGAGAGCAAGGGAGTGCCTAAGAAAGACGGTTGAATAAGTAAATAAGGGCAGCTTCTAATCGCAAAAAGGAGACGTATCAAATATGGATCCAAACAAGAACTGACGTAGATACTGAACTGTATGTAGACGAAAGAAATAGAGCGGAGATTTCGGTAATAACCTGGAAAGGCATCGTCAAGCGACGGGGAAATCTTTCTGGACTGTAATAAAGAATCCTAGAAAGGGAGGGAAAATAGAAATGAACAGTGAACTAGGTGTGAATCCCGGGGAATCACTGGACAGATAGGAGGAATACTTTTAAAATATTCTCACTGTAAAAGGAAATCTCTGTGTTGAAGTCCCGAACAATGGCGTTCATGGCGAGGAAAACAAAGACGGCAGTTAAATTACGCAAGATGAAAGGACTGTCACTGACATTGTCAGAAAAGCTGCAGGAATAGATTAAGTTAACCCTGAAGTGGTAAGATACAGTGGGAAGGCAGGGATAACATGGTTCCATAGACTAATAGGATTAGGATGGAATGTTGAGTAAGTTACTTCTGATTGGACGAAAGCAGTAATTCCAAAGGAACGGGAAGGATTGAAACAACTATCGAGGTATTCACAGGCACTTTAGGACGGAAGGTGCTGTAAGAATGTTGTAAGAAAAGTGCAAGAAACGTAAAATAAACTGTACATGGAACATATTCATGATCGGGTTTGGTGAAACTTTTAAGGAATTACATCTTTCTGGTCTGGATTGCTCATGACAATCGATAATATTCAAATTCTGTATTGCATGTGGACGATATACTGATACCGGGCGAGTTGGCCGTGCGGTTTGGGGCACGCAGCTCTAAGCTTGCATACGGAGATGGTGGATTCGAACCCCACTGTCGACAGCCCTAAATATGGTTTTCCGTGGTTTCCCATTTTCTCACCAGGCAAATACTGGTTTGTTTATTTATTTATTATGCATTCTTTCAAGTGGCGAAGTTAGGGCGCCTGACCTTCTCTTACAATTAATCACATATTACAACTGTTATCTACAGATTATTAACATACATATCCGGCTCCATGGCTAAACGGTTAGCGTGCTGGCCTTTGGTCACAGGGGTCCCGGGTTCGAATCCCGGCAGGGTCGGGAATTTTAACCATCATTGATTAATTTCTCTGGCACGGGGGCTGGGTGTATGTGTTGTCTTCATCATCATTTCATCCTCATCATGACGCGCAGGTCACCTACGGGAGTCAAATCAAAAGACCTGCACCTGGCGAGCCGAACATGTCCTCGGACACTCCCGGCACTAAAAGCCATACGCCATTTCATTTCATTTCATTAACATACATACTAACACTCTCACGTGTAAGAAAGAATTTAAATAGCATACTGTACATTAGCCAACATGAATATGAAGTAATATTGCTCAAATTGTTCACTTAGTTCCGGATTTCCTGGAAATTACCGACATTTTCTGGTATGTTATTCCGTATTATTATTATTATTATTATTATTATTATTATTATTATTATTATTGTTACGGAGTTACCCGTGGAGCAGAAAGAGGTTAGAAAAGGTGCCGGAGTGAATGGGTCTATCTACAACATCAAGAATCGAATTAAATTTGTAAAAGGTTATATTTTTCTTGTAGAACTTCAAACTTAACAATCTTTCACTTAGTGAACACAATAATATATCAGGTACAATGACAATCTTGAAACAAGTCAAGGAAAATTCAAAATTAGTGAATCCTACAGGTCCTGGGCTTCAAGCCCCTCGCTTTACAATTCTTGAGTTCCCAGCTCAAATTTACAAAGGAGCGCAAATTTATTCAAGGGCAGAAATCCCCTAATTCACAGAGCACTTGCTCCCTAAATAGAATATCTGGCCTTCCAGAGGCACTCTTTACAGTACGAAACTTTGGAAAAGAGCTAACAGGTTCTCAGTTTTCCAAGCCTACTCGAGGCAGCATCAATTTACAATCACTGGCCTCTCAAGGCACAACTTACAGTTTGAAAATAACTTTATGCAGGAGTATTTAATACCCAACCTACGGGGCCTTCATGAAAACAGAACAGGTTAAATAACTGGCCCAAACACAAAAGGAATGGAGGCGTACACAGCGCTCCAAGATAATGAAAAATTAAAACCTACAGGGCTCTAGGCCGGTGAAACAGGGGCTATTCCCAAACTACTGAGGTGACTCGTATAGAAATTACTTTAACACATTACAGAAGGAAAAACAGTTACAACACGTAGTCACCTCAAACCAAGATGAAGGGGAGTTTGAGCGGGTACATCACTCTCTCTCCCCGATTTACAGTTAAAGATTTATGGAAGTTTTACATTAGCCGGAAGAAAGTTACATTTTAGAAACGTAGGTTACACGGTTAAAGATCCGGACCTTTCCCTCGGATTAAACTGCGGAGATAGCAACAAAGAATAAGGTTATGTGGCCATTACCTTGTAGATGTTCTAGCAGCCGACGAAAGAGGCCGCCCGCCTCCTGCTTAACACACACACTCAGATAGACGTCGATCAGTTGGCCAAGAAACGAGAAAAACCGCAGTTTATAAACCCTCAGGGAAGGTTCGAGATCATTTAAGACTAAACCAGCCACACCCTCTCAATTTAATTGGTTAATTTCAAAGTTACACTCAGAATCGAACAAGAAGCCTGTGATAGGTTGAAAATTAATTACAGAAATTAGTGATTGGCTAGATTCAAAACTGGCGGAAAGAAAAGTAAGAGTTACGAATCCAAAAAATAAATGAACACCAATTAGTTATAAAAACCTAGAAATACTAAACTTCTTTAAATTATAAGTTCTTTCACTTTGCACCAGGGTGCATGATCATAGTTTTTTGGTTGTGTCACCTGTGGAGAAATGTCCAAACTTCTTGATGTATAGCAAACAAAACTAGGAGAAATTCAGTCAGTTTAGAAAATTTCACAATAACAAAATTACTCAATATTTTAGTGGTGACATCTTCTGATTAAAGTTCCAAGTTGGAGCTGGTGTAGTTTCAGTTTCACTGTTTTACCAATAGAGGAGTTCGTTTTGAATGCGCGGCGTTGAGGTGTACCTCCCGGTACAATTATTATTATTATTATTATTATTATTATTATTATTATTATTATTATTATTATTATTATTATTAAAGTAAACTCGTGTCTTCATCCCGAGGTGATGCAGCTCTATTCAGCCGCCTCCCCCCTAATTAAAAACGGAATTAGGGAATGGAATAATTTATCAAGGGATGTGTTCGATAAATTCCCGACTTCCCTGAAATTATTTGAGAAATGATTCTCTAAACAACTGATAGGGAATGTGCCACCTGGGCGACATCCCTAAATGCAGATCAGTGGTGACTGAACTCTAATGATGTGCCTTTCCATTTGCACAAAGCCATTAATGGACGGCTACTGGGAGAAAACATCCAGGAACTGTGAGGTACAATAATCCCGCAAATAGTACATGGGTACCTTAATCCACTACACGTTACTAGTACTGTATAGTGAAACCTCTCATTCACAGACATCGAAGGGACGTAACAATTTGTCCGTATCTGGGAGGTGTCCGTTACAGGGGGGGAGGTTGGCCAATCTTACTGTAAACTTATGACATACCCCGGTATATTATGCATACATTCACACTGTAAATGTAATTGATTACATTAAAACAACTGACGAGTAGGTGAAGAGAAAAGTATAGCTATGGGCTACAATATGTGTCGAACTGATCGTAGTAACTGGATTTCAGACACATCAGTCAAACAACCTATTATGACTTTATGTACTTTTCTGATTCCCAATAATGGTACTGGAGAGCTAGCGGGTATGGTACTGCTATAGATCCCTTACTATCTTGTTGTTAATACAGTACATTTTCGTACAGTCCTCATAACTAATTTTCGTAACACACTGTACGGAGTATTAGGTCTCGAAATCCCTACTCTTTCTGTAGGCAAGAGATAAAACAAGCTTTAGGACTCTCAAACAACTATTCGTGTCCATATCTGAGAGTTTCCATAAATAATAGTTGATTTTATAATCATTTCTATGTTACTTCAATTAGAATAAAAATCTGTCCGTATCATTGGATGTGTCCGTATGGACACTGGATATGGAATACATGACCCAGTCTGGGATTACTCAAACTGATTACCATAATAATGATAATATGGTAAGTTTATGAGCCTACTTCCGTCGCGAGTCTATACGTTTCCGAACATCATAATACACTGCGAATAGTAAACATTTATGGGTGCTTCCAAAATTGCTCCTAGACAGTTGTGTAAAGATGGCATCCCTTTTTTTTTTTTTTTGCTTTACGTCGCACCGACACAGATATGGCTTATGGCGACGATGGGATAGGAAAGGCCTAGGAATGGGAAGGAAGCGGACGTGGCCTTAATGAAGGTACAGCCCCAGCATTAGCCTGGTGTGAAAATGGGAAACCACGGAAAACCATCTTCAGGGCTGCCGACAGTGGGGCTCGAACCCACGATCTCCCGATTACTGGATACTGGCCGCACTTAAGCGACTACAGCTATCGAGCTCGGTCCGTTTTTTTTATTCATCTCTAACTGAACCGAAAAAGGGTTGAAACTGCACAGAAACTTTGACGATTGTTTCTCAAAAGGGAAACGGTGGAGAGTGATGCAGGAAGCATTCTGTACTATACAAACAAGAATCAACACTTGGAGCATCTAACCAATGCAATCACGGACACAATTATTAGTTGAACTTCAATGTTGTAAAATTTATTAACTTGTAGTAGACATATCCTTTTTTATGTCTATTGTTATAAGCAATACACGGGATTTTATGAATTTTTAGAACAGAAAATTTAGGAACATCGTTCTCGGAAACTTGAAATTATGGATTTAACGAAAAAAAGCCTGTAAATCCGTGCATAATTTACTCTCAGCATATATAGGGACTCAGTTCGCGATAAAGATGTCACTAACATATGTCAATCAATCAATCAATCAATCAATCAATCAATCAATCAATCAATCAATCAATCAATCAATCAATCAATCAATCAATCAATCAATCAATCAATCAATCAATCAATCAATCAATCAATCAATCAATCAATCAATCAATCACTAATGATCTGCATTTAGGGCAGTCGCCCAGTTGGCAGATTCCCTATCTGTTGTTTTCCTAGCAATTTCTTAAATGATTGCAAAGAAATTGGAAATGTATGTATTGAATATCTCCCTTGGTAAGTTATTCCAGTCCCTAACTCCCCATCCTGTAAACGAATATTTCCCCCAATTTGTCCTCTTGAATTCAAACTTTATCTTCATATTGTGATCTTTCCTGCCTTTAAAGACGCCACTTAAACTTATTCGTCTATTGATGTCATTCCACACCATCTCTCCACTGACAGCTCGGAACATACCACTTAGTCAAGCAGCTCGTCTCCTTTCTCCCAAGTCTTCCCAGCCCAAACTTTGCAATATTTTTGTGACACTACTCTTTTGTTGGAAATCGCCCAGAACAAATCGAGCTGCTTCTCTTTGGATTTTTCCAGTTCTTGAATCGAGTAATACTGGTGAGGGTCCCATACACTGGAACCATACTCTAGTGGGGGTCTTACCAGAGACTTAAATGCCCTCTCCTTTACATCCTTACTACAACCCCTAAACACCCTCATAACCATGTGCAGAGATCTGTACCATTTATTTACATTCATATTTATGTGATTACCCCAATGAAGATCTTTCCTTATATTAACACCTGGGTACGTACAATGATCCCCAAAAGGAACTTTCACCCCATGAACGCAGTAATTAAAACTGAGAGGACTTTTCCTATTTGTGAAACTCACAACCTGACTTTTAACCCCGTTTATAATCATACCATTGCCTACTGTCCATCTCACAACATTATCGAGGTAATTTTGGAGTTGCTCACAATCTTGTAACTTATTTATTACTCTGCACAGAATAACATCATCTGCGAAAAGCCTTATCTCTGATTCCACTTCTTTACACATATCATTGATATATATAAGAAAATATAAAGTTCTAGTAATAACTTACTACTTTGAGGAATTCCCCTCTTTATTATTATTGGAGGGAGATCTTCGCCTACTCTAATTCTCTGAGTTATATTTTCTCGAAACATAGCCACCCCTTCAGTCACTCTTTTGTCAAGTCCAATTGTACTCATTTTTGCCAATAGTCTCCCATGATCTACCCTATCAAATGCCTTAGATAGGTCAATCGCGATACAGTACATTTGACCTCCTGAATCCAGGATATCTGCTATATCTTGCTGGAATCCTACAAGTTGAGCTTCAGTGGAATAGCCTTTCCTTAAACTGAACTGCCTTCTATCGAACCAGTTATTAATTTCGCAAACATGTGTAATATAATCAGGAAGAATGCTTCCCCAAAGCTTATTAGCAATGCATATCAATCTAACGGGCCTGTAATTTTCAGCTTTATGTCTATCATCCTTTCCTTTATACACAGGGGCTACTATAGCAACTCTCCATTCATTTGGTACAGCTCCTTCATGCAAACAATAAACAAATAAGTATTTCGGATATGGTACTATATCCCTACCCATTGTCTTTAGTATATCCCCGAAACGTTATCAATTCCAACTGCTTTTCTAGTTTTCAACTTTTTTATCTTACTTTAAATATCATTGTTAGGTAAATTTTAATACTTCTTTAGTACTAGTCACCTCCTCTATCTGGACATTATCCTTGTAACCAACAATCTTTACGTACTGCTGACTGAATACTTCTGCCTTTTGAGGATCCTCGCATACACATTTCCTTTGTTCATTAATGATTCCTGGAATGTCCTTCTTGGAAATTGTTTGTGCCTTAAAGTATCTATACATACTCTTCCATTTTTTACTAAATTCACTAAATGACCAAATCGTGACTATAGCGTTAGATGGTGTTGACTCTAGTGAAATTCTTCTAATAGATAGTCTTGGGTGTCCTACAGATCCTACCATCATGGGACCTATATCAATAGTCGACAGTGTGGAAGGGCCTAAAATTTTACAGGCACCATTTGATGATTTCAAATTTCCTACTTCGGACGTAGTGCAGTTCAGAGTTTTCAGGTCAACGTTTTGTGCATTTTGTTTAGAACTTTTTGGTCGTATTTGTTCATTTGAGACATTTATTAATTGGTTGTCATGTTCCTTTTTGATGTTTCAGCACCATGACCAGATCGTGACCAGCCAGGATGTGGGGCTGTCGGTGAGATGCTCCTACAACATGCAAAACCGTAGCGTGGGGCAAGGTGTTCAACTTCAGGTTGGTGGTGATCTGGCTTCTTCAGAGGGTGAGCAGAGTGCGTATGTGACATCTCCAACAGTCACCATGCGCATTACAAACCGAAAAGGTGAAGATATACATACCGCTCAAGTTGGGGATGCCCTTAGCCTCCGATTTGATATATTGGAACAAAATTCACCATACCAGATCTTTGTCAGGGAGCTTATAGCGTTAGATGGTGTTGACTCTAGTGAAATTCTTCTAATAGATAGTCTTGGGTGTCCTACAGATCCTACCATCATGGGCCCTATATCAATAGTCGACAGTGCGGAAGGGCCTAAAATTTTACAGGCACCATTTGATGCTTTCAAATTTCCTACTTCGGATGTAGTGCAGTTCAAAGCACTTGTCACACCATGCTTGCCAACATGCGAGCCGGTGGTTTGTGACTTAGAAGATTACTATGGCATGGTGAGGCGAGTTGATTCCTATGGTAAGCGGCGGAGACGTGAAGTCGATTCTCAAGTGGAGAAGGTTCCAACGCAAGAGGAGATGCTTGTGGTCCAAAGTATTCGGATTGCAGATAAATTTCAGTTTGATAGATCGAAGGAGGAAGAAAGTAAAAACTGGTTGAACTTGTCTGAAGATGGTGAGGAACAAGGCTTATTTTGTCTGAATGGACAGAATCTTACGTACGCAACTATTGTGTCCTTATCAATACAACTGCTGCTTCTAGTAGGGTGGGTGATTCTGTGGCAACGGAAGTGGAAAAGCAAAAATGAGGCTCCTAAACAACTCCAGGATCAGAGTGAGGATCACCCTTGGCATCGATTAGACTGCGTAACTCACTGACTGTAACAAAACAATTTGGACTTCCAACTCGAAAAACTTATTTATGACTGATTTTATGATAGTTCTTATTTGTCTGTAAAATGTGAACGGTTGATTTAGCCTGTATACTGCAGTTATATGAATGACTGGATGGGCGAGAGCATGGAATAAGGGTGACTGTACATGTGGGAAGTGATTAAGGGTTTGGTGGAGGGAGGGTTTTCATACGGCATTGGTCACCCAAATTGAAGTTCTGGAGTATTTTTCTTCCCAAAGTTCCTCTGTACATGTTGTATTTATTTAGCTATTTATTAATTTATTTATCTGTTTGTTCTTGTACATAGTGACTGAACTGATATTTGGAAAACACATGTATATACACTTCGAATATGTATAATAAAGTATTTTATAAATAAAGTATATTTTGTTGGACAGTTATTTATGACATCCTTTCAGTCTAAGTATACGGCAACACTTACTTCTGAACGAGAATTAAGATGCCCTTTGGTAATTTAACAACCATCTACACGCTCAATGAGACGTATTCCAAATATTTCACAAAACTTGCTGGGAAATTAGGTTAAAAAGGAATTACCGTTAAATGGGGATAGCTGTATATTTACAAAGCTGCATATCGGGGTGTTTGGAAACCCTGTGCATTCGGGTAATAGTCGGGTACCTGGGTAATAAGAAGCAGGTACCCGTTCACACAAAAGCTGATTCTCGTTCGTGAAACTTTGGTAGGCAATAATCTTATGATGATGAGGAGGATGGATTAAGACCAGCCATTTAGAAATTTTCACACCAACTAAAAAAAAGGTGAAGTTTGTTCTAAAATAAATTCCATCTTATGTAATGGCTGTGGCATGTAAATGACATGTGAATACCGTTGTTAAATAGTTTGTTTATATTTTTTTCTTGCATATCCACTAGTTTTAAAAGATTTCCTTATGGGGGATAAGTTCGCCACAAGTGAGTTAGAATAAGTATATTTTATTCATAGACTGTTATTTTAACTTTCCAGGAGAAATTATTTTTATTTAATAATATTATTTACGATTACAATTGAACCTGACGACCGTCATTAGATCTTTTCATTAACAAAAATAGAGCATAACGGGCCAGTACATAAACATTCCAACCAGTAGACAAATCTGTCGAAAAGCTGAGTTGGCTTCTTTTAACAGATTGTAAACAAACAAAATTATTTTTTTTTACAAAAATGCACATGTATTTATTAATAACAAAACAATGCTACCCTCAACTTAGATTTTTAACAAAGCTCGGTTTCTACGTAAAGAGACGTAAATTAACGTTCTCTGGGCACAGAGAGGGATACACTTCGCTAAAGAAAGATGATGGACCAGAGACGCAATCTAGTAGGGGAGAATGGAACAACAGAGCAAGTGGCTGTGCGGTTTGAGTCACGTAGCTATCAGCTTGCATTCGGGAGATCGTGGGTTCGAACCCCACTGTAAGGCCATAGTTGATTCCTTCCCACTCCTAGCCCTTTCATATTCCATCGTTGCCATAAGACGTATCTGTGTCAGTGTGACATAAAGCAAATTGTAAAAATAAAATGAATAAAACACATTGCTGACAATGTATGCAAGCAACCTATCATCGGGATAAGCGGGTATCCGGGTTTTCGGATATCATTACCCGATGTAACAGGTACCCGGGTATTTCACTTCGGATAACCGATGTAAGGTGTACCCGGACACATGGGTACTCAATAAATCGGCTCTCGGCATCAGTTCCACTTGAAATGTAATTCACCAAACACTTTCTTTTGTTGTCTTGGAGGAATGACTCAAATATTTCCATCCTTATGACACGAACCCGAGTACATCTACTCTTCGGGTGGCTATGTTACCGATTCTGCTAGTTGCTTTACGTCGCACTGACACAGATAGGTCTTATAGCGACGATGGGATAGGAAAGGGCGTTACCGATTCTGCTTGGAAGGCCAACACACTCACACACGGCAAACGTACTCATTTCTTTGATGTGGCGTTGGATGTGCATGGAGACATCTCTTAGGTAAGGGCAGCATTTGAAGATTCCTAGAGCGCTTCGTCAGTCATGCCAGAAACCGGTGACTTAAATCGTGTCTATCAAGGACGCTGGCAACTGCGACACCGTTGCGGCAAGCATGGCAGTCATGGGAAATTGCTGTCGATGATGCACTTTGCCTAGCCGATGTGCTGTACCCTCAGACGTCTCTACAGTATAACCAGAGCAGCATTACTGAGACCATTTGACGATTCCCTATCATAACAACACAATGAAAGTTCTTACGTTCAATTCAAATTGTGTATAAAATGTTTAAAAACATATGATTTCCCCGTCAAAATAATTAAATAATACATACAAAAGTCTAAATTTTTATATATTTGTAGAAAGAGAGACGGGCGGGAGAATTTAGGTACACTAATGATGCCTACATGCTTAATGACTGAAATTACCTTGATCATCAATAACATAACTATTCTTAACGTACATTCACAAGAAAATACTTCACACATCGTAATGACTCCCTTATTTAGACATTAATTATAAATGAATAGCCTTCAATAATCACAAATAAACAAGATTTTATTTGTATTCAGGACAGGTAGAAGCAAACAAAGGTAAACATAGATTACTAAGTAGACCGTATAAAATGTTACAAAACACTAAACTAAATTTTCTTTTGCGTGTATCGTGTTTTTCCTTAATTTGTTTCGATTATTTTGACCTCACAAGTAGTTGAACATTGGCTTTATATTGACTCAAACGCAGCCATCACAACTTGCGACTTTCTTTTCCCATGGCTCGCCGTGTTGTGAGGTTACAGACAGAGAGCTGCCTATCAAATCGGAGAGTAGTCTTAGCACGGTTGTCGCCGATTCCGTCACGACTCAGTCTGCCATGCCTCTCTTAAACTCAGCGGCGTATTTTCCTTGCATGCAAGGCATTCATTGCATGCGTTACGATAGCGCAAAGGACTGTGTGAAGTATGATTTTAGGTTGTTTCAAGGCAAGTGTTATTAATTTCATTACTCAGAAGTTCAAAAGTTCCGTTGCTTGACAACGTGTGGCTCTGGTGTAGTCTCGCCATCTAATCCACTGTAGAAAGAAAGAGACAGAAAATGGAGGAGTTAAGGACGTAACGCATTCAATCTTAAAATTGCATTCAGTAGTAGACATAGTTCTGAAACCCTCCGCATGATGTCACTGCACTTAACTCTTTGTCACCATTTACGTGCTACACGCTGCCATCCGTCAGCAGCTTTGGAGAAATTCGGAATGTCCAAAGTAGAATATGAAGGTAACGGTCGAACGCCAAGCACGGATTACCCCCTGGCGAGATGAGCTCTCTTCGGTACGGATCCCTTGCGGGTGCTCCATTTTCCAAGACTGGCCTTACGACGATAGACAGCCGAAGGTTTTGTGAGGTATTTTATACCCTGTTGCTGTCAATCCATTGAAATATTTGCCAGTATTTCTATACCTTCTTCTAATGCAGAGACAGAAGGTCCTTTCAGTCAGCTGAACTTGGTGAAAATAAAGATGCGTACCAGACTCCACGCCAGAACTGTTTCACGCTTCACGCCAAAAACGCACTTAGAAGTGTTAGGAAGACCTGTTACTCATAATTATGAATTCTCTGAAAGTGCCTTGAGTAAGACAGGAATCTCAGCTGCATATTCATATTCCAGTTGCAACTACACCAGAAAAGGAACCTGAGTCTTCTCATTTATTAGGTATGTTGTAGTTATTCATCCATTGAATGTTTCAATATTCTCCTCATGTAGACCTAGTTCACAAAATTTCACGTAGTGACATTTTAACCCAATTAGTGACTTCATGATAATTGGCAACACTCAATCTAGCAGCTTCCCAACTTGAGTAAATACTACCCAACATACACTTAAACTGAGCAAACAGATCCATTAAATTTACAGTAGTATTGGCTTTCTTGCATAAACAAATAAGAAAATAACACAAATATTAATATCACCCTATTCTTAAGAGTGTTAATGTGGAGAAGAAAATCATTCCATTCGACTGAACACAATTTATAGGCTAATCTAACAGAGAAGTTAGGGCATATACGGTGAAATAGAAACATTTAAACCGGGCGAGTTGGCCATGCGGTTAGGGGCGCACAGCTGTGAGCTTGCATCCGGGAGATAGTGGGTTCGAGCCCCACTGTCGGCAGCCCTGAAGATAGTTTTCTGTCGTTTCCCATTTTCACACCTTAATTAAGTCCACAGCCAATTCCTTCCAACTCCTAGCCCTTTCCTATCGCATCGTCGACATAAGACCTATCTGTGTCGGTGCGACGTAAAACAAGTTGTAAAATAAAAATAATGAAAATCATATAGCGCAGGATGTCATTTCGTCAGATAAAAAGGACATTTTTCATATTCCTTAAATCACGTCAAATAAAAATAAAATAAATTTGAAAATACATGCAAGTACCAGTCTACATAGCCGTTGCGCCTCAGAATATTGCTATGTGACAATGTTGTCGAAGTACGGACACGCAGCACATAGGCCTATATATTATGAACGATAATTCTTTGATAAGAAATTCCCACAATATTAAACCTTAGATAATTAGACCTTACAGACATGACTTCTAAGCTGAAATATTTCACACGATTTCTCTGGGAACCACACAATGATTGCAAGAAATGTTCATTTTTTTGGTGATTTTCCTAAAAAGCAATTCAGTTAATTAATCGAAGTCAATGGAAAGTACTGTATTTTGATACAGTACGACTTAAATCCGAAATGAGGGCAATGTTCACTTCTGAACACTTCAAAGATAAGACTGTGGCACAAATCCAGAAGTTCCTATTGAACAGTGGTATCGATAGTGGTCTTCGTGAACTTTATAAATTGTTTACATTGGCCCACATTTCTTAAAGTTTAAGTCGTCTCTCTGCATTAGGAATGATGTCTATAGTGGGGATGGGGATGGAGGCACATTCGTGCATGTGAGGGTATGCCCTTTCTCCATTCACCATTCCTGAATTGTATCGAGTGGAATTGGAATTTACTAAATACATTGTGCTACTGCATGGTTACTAGTTGCATTCCTCCGTGGGAAATCCAGGATACGCCACTGCTTAAACTGATAACTATAAAAGGCAAGTGTATAGTTTGACGAGATCCTTGATATAGCATTCAAAGCCACGGGACATCTACTTTTTACGTGGAGCTCGAACCGCAGGGACGTGAATTTTCGTTTCCAAAACCGTACGTGCATTAGTCAGTATTTAAACCACGACCATCTTGGTGACGTCCTGTAAAGTGATCATTATCTCGGGCGTCATAATGCGCGCTTCAGGTGTTATAATTAATTAATCAAATGAAACCTTGTTCCAATTACAATGTGTTTTATGTCGCACCGACACAGATAGGTTTTATGGCGACGGTGAGAGAGGTAAGGCTTAGGAGTGGTAAGGAAGCGGCCGTGGCCTTAATTAAGGTACAGCCCCAGCATTTGGCTGGTGTGAAAATGGGAAACCTACAGGGCTGCCTACAGTAGGGCTCGAACCCACTACCTCCCGGATGCAAGCTCAGAGCTGCGCGACCCTAACCGCACGGCCAACTCACTCGGTGATCCTGTTCCCATTAAGGGGAATATAGAAGGTGACTCAAAAAGTTTTGTTTTGCTTTTTAAGACATATTAACATTTGGAGTTTTCTGTTTAATTTGTTACGTTGTCTCATTAATACAGGTTGAGTATACGTATTTTAAATAATTTGTTAATTATGTTACTGTGCTAGCCAGTTGGTTTTCTTTTTTGTGGCATTTACATGTACTTGTTCAGTTTAAACGCCGCCTTTAGAAGGCCGAGGTTTGTCCTGAATAATAGCGGACATGGGTTGCATTGGTTGCTACGTCAGCCTTGCCTGTTTATCATTCAGCTTGATAACAATGCATGAAAGCACTTACGTTTTGTAAACAAAATGACAGTTGGGCTGCAATTTCAGAAAACGACATTTTTTGCAACAGCTCTTTTCTCCGGAAATGCTTCCGCTAGTTGTTTTGAAATTTCCAGTACTTCTTCATAGCATCATCGAGCTTCTGTGGATCTACAACGGTAGAGGTAGACCAAACAACGTCATTATAAAAGCTGAATGAATAAACAAAGAAATCATAAGCGCTATACGAATGAAAAGATGAGGCTTACCACAAATACTGTAAATAAGAAGTGATGTAGATATAGAAGCGTATGTAGACGAAATACACTGAGCGTAACGAATCACTCTGGAGTCTAGTGATTTTGGCAATAACCTGGAAAGGCTTCGTCAAGTGTCAGGGAAACCTTTCTGGACTGTAATAAAGAATATTATGGCCCGCATGCAATAGTGATGACATCCCTCCGTATAGGGTTGGCGTCAGTTAGGGCATCCGGCCGTAAAACCGGGCCAAATCTACATGTGCGACACAGTTCGCACCCACGAATCGACAGAGGTGGGAAAAGCTGTAGTAGAAGAAAAAGAAGAAAGGGAGGGAGAAGGGAAATGAATTGCGCTTTGTGTAAATCAAGTGAATTCATTGTAAATCCTAGGGAATCGCTGGAGAGATGGAAGGAATAATTTGGAAGTGTTCTTAGCATAAAAGGAAATTTTTCTGTTAAAGCCCCGAGGAAGAGGGCAGTGAAATTACGCTCCAGGAAGTGGAAACGATTGTCATTGACTTGCCAAAAGCTGCAGGAACAGATTAAATGAGACCTGAATTGGTGAGATATAGTAAGAAGGCAGGTATGAAGTGGCTTTGTAAAGTAAGAGGATCAGCATGGAATTTTAACAAGGTACCTGGTGATTGGATGAAGACAGTATTTTAGGCTACCCATCTATAACGAAGGGAATGGGAAGGATTGCAACAGCTGTCAAGGTATTTCATTACATTCACTGGCATTTTGGAAAGGAGGGTGGGATTAATGATGGAGAGAAAGTTGGACGAAAATCTATGTGGTTTCAGACCACAGAGGGGCTCTCAGTACCAGAGTATCAGTATGCCGCAGGTAATTGAAGAATGCTTCATAGATCTAGAGAAAGCATATGAAGGAGTACCGATGGAAGGTATGTAAACCGTCCTGGTGGATTATGTGACTAAGGGCAGATTATTTATTAGAAGCAATCAAAGGCAGTTTTATTGATAAATGGGTTGCAGTGGGAATTGATGGTAGAATTAGTTCTGGAATCAAGGTTGTTACCGGGATTAGCCAAGGCTGTAGTCTTTCACTTTTGTTGTTCATAGTTTACATGGATCGTATACTGATATATATAAAGTGGCAGGGAGGGATTCAGTTAGGTGGAAATATAGTAAGCGGTTTGGCCTATGACGACGACTTGGTCTTAGAGCCAGACTGCGCTGAAAGCCTTGGAACCTGAAAATAGGTGCAGTGAGTATGGTGATGTCAGGAGGGAAGAAACCTAAGTGAACTGAATGTCAACTTGGGAAGTCAAAAAACTGGAACCGATATATTAGTGCATGTATTTAGGACGTAGATTCCCCTTTCCTTTATTATCCATTTTCCGTCGCACCGACATAGATAGGTCTTATGGCGACAATGGGATAGGGAAGGCCTAGGAGTGGGAAGGAAGCGGCCGTAGCCTAAATTAAGGCACAGCCCCCAGCATTTTCCTAGTGTGAAAATTGGAAACCACGGACAAGCATATTCGAACCCACTATCTCCCGGATGTAAGCTCACAGCTGCACGACCCTAACCGCTACTAAGCCTGCCCCGCGGTCTAGGGCTAGCGAGCCTAACTCGCCCCAGGTTTCATTCCCGGTCAAGTCAGGGATTCGTATCCTGGATCTGACGGCTGAGACGAGGTCTAAGCGATTACATTTGAGAAGCTACTGGTGATGAGGTAACGGCCCCGGTCTAGAAAGCCAAGAATAACGGCCGAGAGGATTTAGCGCCCTACACACATGGGAACCTGGTTCGCCGATCTTGGTTCGTGAGCGTCGCTCTCTACACACAGTAGAGGAAATGCCAACAACAGTTCGTCCAAAAAGTCATTTTCCTTTTGAATGCGGTGGAGATGAGCTGTTCGATGTTTGCAGTTGCTCTTATTTCTTAGATGAGTAGGGCGTTTTAACAGAAGAAGAGATCCGAGTGGACCATGCAGTGGTTGCGTGAGAGAGAAATGTGGCCTCATATTAATCTTTTAAATCACCTCAGAATAAACAATGTGAAGGACTATCAAAATTACTTAAGAATGACTGAGGTTGAATTCCATTACTTGTCAGAACTTTTCACACCCATATATTAATCTTAAAGTTCTCGAGATAGAAATCTTAGATGCTGAAGATTCCCTTCCTTCCTTCCTTCCTTCCTTCCTTCCTTCCTTCCTTCCTTCCTTCTGTGAATGAATCAGTTCAAATCAGTTTTCCTTTCTTCTTTCTTATGAGTTTAAAATTGTCTGATCACTTTTCGCTTGAGAGCATATAGACTTTAAAAAAATGTAAATGCAGATAACTGTAGAGTTAGTCGTTCCAAGCTGTAGCAGCATCTCCACTGACAAAATGACGAAGAAGTTTCGTGTCCTCGACACACAGGCGAACGCCCTGAGACCAGGCGGCGAACCGAATAAATATTTTCCAACCCGATGGAAGACCAAGTTCGTAAACCTCCACACACAGGCATAAAACGGCGAACTTGGTTCGTGCGAACCGAGTTTGGAGAACCAGGTTCCCATGTGTGTAGGGCGCTTTTGTCACACTATTCACGCGTCATCCCGTAATCTTCCAGCCTTCGAGCTGAGCAGTGGTCGCGTGGTAGGCCAATACCCATCAGGGCTGTAGCGGCATGGGTTTCCTTTGTTTTTTTGGGGGTGGGGTACTATATCCAGCAACGTACATAACAATTATAAAGGCCAACTGTGTGTTCGAATCTGGGACCACAAGATTGCAACTAAAAATGCTTAACACTATTCAACTGGGCGCTTTCTGCATATCACACGCATTCATATTTTTATACTTCCAGAAAATCTGTCGTATGCGTGTCCAAGGAAAAGGCTTCACGAGACCAGAGGGAATTTTAGACGCCTTCTGTCCAATTTCTATAAATTTGTTGAAACAATACTAATCGTTTCTTATCAGTAAATAACAGTGTTACATACAGAGCAAGGCCCGATTAGGGTTACCAGACGTATTTCATTAAGAACAAATGTACCCTTTTTTGGGATGTCTACCTTTGTACTCTCTCTCTCTATTTTCAATAGAGCACTCTTCTCTTCACGAAGTAGGTATCCTTTACTAACAAACAAATTAATATTAAAAGGATAAATAGCGGAGCTAAGGGAGAAACGTGAGCATTTCACAACACCGCTAGAGAATTCGGCGTAGTTACCGGCAGGAAGACATTCTTATACAGTTGATCTCTTCTTGCTTACCGTTTGTCCCACATACTAGAGGGCTCTCTGTCGCCACTTTACACGATTGTGTGCCATGTCGGGATGAAGACGTGCATTTGTTAGATCTGCATGTATGATGTCAAGCCAGCGCTGTCTCGGAAGTTCTACTGGCCTTTTCCCACCCATCAGTGATGTCAATCCAGTCATTGCAACTGTTCTTTCAGCAGCTCGACGTTCTTGCCCACACCAGTGATTGACGCCACTCCATATCGCTTGCGAACTTCAGTGTTGCTGAGATCATGAAGTGTCAGAGCAGCTTTGTATCCATCACGTCAAGGCGCTGTACAGAGCAACTGGGCGATAAACAATCTTCTTGTCACTAGGGCCCGGACTTTTATGTAATATGCAGATAAAAAAACCTCATGGCACTACAGCACTTGAAGGGCCTTGATCTACCAAGCGACCGCTGCTCAGCCCGAAGGCCTGCAGATTACGAGGTGTCGTGTGGTCAACACGACGAATCCTCTCACTCGTTATTCTTGGCTTTCTAGACCGGGGCTGCTATCTCACCGTCAGATAGCTCCTCAATTCCAAACACGTAGGCTGAGTGGACTTCGAACCAGCCCTCAGGTCCAACTAAGAATCCCTGACCTGGCCGGCAATCGAACCCGGAGCCTCCGGGTAAGAGACAGGCACGCTACCCCTACACCACGGGGCCGGCAATATGCAGATAAGCATGTAGTAAATATCAGTGAGATATGTAATTAAATATATAGTAGCATCAATGAATTAACTTTACAAAATATTCGTGTATACCTTTTATTATAATTTATGTTTATGATATGAGACAATGAAACTGTTTTAAACACCTCCATATTTTACGAAAAAGTTATCCTTGTCGCTTTAGATTTACAGTCTGTATGTATGTTCAGTCCGTCAGCGCTAACGCTGGTGGGATCCTCAGCAGCTCTGCCATCAGCTGTCATAGATGGCCTAGGCATCATTGAAGAGGCGTACTAGGGAAATGAGGAGTTAGGTAGTTTCCCGTTGCTTTCCTCACATTTACACTCTACTGTTTTCTAATTTTCAGAGTGAGTATTGTTACTTATTAAATAATCAATGTAAGGGGATAAGAAAAATACTTGAGATGTATAAAAATAATGTTATGCACTGTAAATCGCGGAGAGTATGTCCAACCCTGTCCGGCCCCACGGCCCCCTGTCACCCGGCGGCCCCGGGTTCGATTCCCGGCTTGGTCAGGGTTTTTTGATTGTAAATGATTAATATACCAGTCCTGGGGACTGGGTGTTTGTGTCGTCCTTAACATTCCTTTCCTCGCATTCAACACTCTACACTTCCTCCATTCCAATTACACGCAGGTTCATATCATATGGTGCAAGTAGGAGCAAGAGATCTCTATAGGTCGACGCCCCGAGCAAATAGCGTTTTAAAAAAGTTCCAACCCGTGTCCCGTTTCTCCACGAGGTCGGTTATGAAGTGAAATAAATCTCCGTATCGAATTTTACGACCGGATGCCCGTTTTGACGTCAGAGAAGTTATTATGATGAAATAAATAACGTAACATATGATAGTATAAAGGGAGGGAATGAAACCCCGTGCCGGCACATGGCCTATTCCTGTCGAATAGCACCAAGGGGTATGCTGAAGGCTTCACGTCTCCATCCGATGGACCAATCACCATCAACAGCGTCGTACGCTCTCACTCCATACGATCGCACTGTAGTGATCAGAAATTGTACACTACCACCTCTCCTGCCGGCCAACGTTCAGATGGTGAAATATTTTACGACCAGCGGGACTCGAACCGGCTAACCATGGTGTCAGACTTTGAAGCTTTAACGTCCATGGCTAACGGGCGGGCTGCGTTGTAAATCGCGGAGTATTTTACACAATTTATTGCTGTAACTAATTTTCTGTTGCCCTTATGCCATGAAAGTGAATAAAAAACGTTACTAAATAAAGTTAATATTGTTTATATGTGGTGTGTCTAAATGTTATATTCCTCATATAATATGTAAAATATGTAATATTGCTAAGAATATATATATGTAAGAATATGAAAAATGAAACCCAGGGATAACCATATCAGAGCCACAATTCGTCGATATTTTCAGCTGTCTACAAGTAAGGTATCCGGGGCCTACTTATCACATGACTCGCAGCCACTGAGCGCCCCTTCAGCCACGCGCTGCATATTTCAGGACTGAGGGTTCCATCTGCAGTCATTGAGGAGTGTCTGTTCAAAAGGTTCTGTTCAGTGGCGGTGGGCTCTCAGGAGCACATGAGCACGTGAACACCCAGTTCTAACGCATATTCACGCATTCATGGATACCGGTAATTCAAAATTGTTTCCTTTTTTCGACCTGATTTCGTCAATCGATCGAAAGCGTTCAACTTATATCGAAGCTCCGTTACACTGACACAAGACCAACTACAATATCTCAGACCTTAACCGACCTATCGAAACTGTCCATAATGGCGGCAGCCGGAGTGCTAGCATGCGTTTGTTTTGATTTGTGTAAGCCGTGTTGTTACCAAGTATTTACAGAAATGTGAATATTTTAATCGTACATTATATTTATTTATGGTCTTAAGAAGGTTATAGATCCTCTTTCAGTGCCGTAAAAAGCTGTTTGTTCTCAAAGAGCTTATTTATTCCAAAAATATAGGTGGTGATTAGGTTAATGTTGATTCTCGTGTTCTTCCCTGAAAGTATTTTCTTCATTTTTAGTTACCTATGCAATATGTTTATAGTTTAATGTGCTGTGTGCCCGGATGTAAGTAAGAGCTTCAATGTTCCCGTTTCCAAAAGACCTAGTGTTAAGACAAAATTGGGTTAAGAGCATTCGTAAGGAAAACTTCGAACCAAATAATAGGACTAATAATGTTGTGTGCATTAATCGTTTTATCATTTTTGAAATTAAATGTATTGTTAGGGAAGATATTGTACACCCATAGCAGGTGGTGATCTAATTCGAGTGCCGCCCAAACTTCCGAAGTTAAAACTAATGATGCCTATCCTAGCATTTGCCCTATCAGCCAACGTACCTTACTACAAAGAAAATTAAATCAGTTCCAGGAAGATCCCGAAAATCATGACCAAGATTTATGATTTAGAGACTAAATTAATCTTAAATGGTGGTGCAAGAATGATGTAATTAATTTTCAACGTTTTACAATGAACATGCGTAAACTAAACCTAACCCCATTTCCCGTGAGTGAGCATGAGGATTATGTTCTTTCTTATATAAAATACAATTATGCTGTCAATTGTGGTGAGTTTTAAGGCGACGAGTACTTTAGATTGTCAAGTGTATAATACAAATATCGTTTGTACCTACTCAACAATACAGGTGGATTTTGGAGGGTTGAAATTTTGTTGGAGACATTTGTTTGCGTGTTTTACATAATGGGCTGTGATTAATGGTAGTGTTACATAGTATTTCATGTAAAGTTAATCATGTTCTTTGTTGACATCTATATATCGTATTTGGTGATCGGAGATCCATATCTGAAATATATTTATACTCTGTGTCTGTTTCAACCTGACGTTGATACAATAATTCTTCCTTCGTTATTTTCCCCTCTGAAATTTCATTTAGACTTACAATATGCGATAACGCTACTTTTGCTGTTTAATTATTCATATTTTGAGCTAATGAGTTGCATTTCATGACGTTCGACTTGTGATATTTTCTTTAGGTGACTCGGAATAAACATGCATAACCTTTCCCTCAACCTCTCATATCGCACACCGATGTCCGCCATGTTTTTTCTGTATTACGGTCTGATGTAATTGTAGTTGGTCTTGACTGACAGCTGTTCGATTCGACTCACAATGCCAGGGAGCACACTGGAGATTTTGCTACGAACCTTAAGACTATACGCATGCGCATGGAGATGACGCCGTGGTTTATGCACAGATATATCCATAAGCGAGGAGCACGGTAAGGAATGTGCCTTTCCGTATACAACCACCCTAAAACCAGAGATAGTATTACAGTTGACCACAAGGGTTCGCCACTTCCTCTGTTACTGTTGGCCAAAGCTCCCAGAAGTTACTATTGCATTACATCGCCGGAAGATTTCAGTAGTAGCTAATTCTGAACAGGTTATCGTAATCACGGGATCAGAAAGCCAGAGCCTCAGGCAAAGTCTGAGCGACTCAGCCCGGCAGTCGTAATTTTACTTCTCTTGTACACTCACAGATTAGACTCGGGAAAATGTATCCTCGGTTATAAGGTTTCTACCATATTATGAGTAGAGAAGCAACCGTACAAGAAACTTTTAGTGAAATGATTTAAGTAAGTGATTTTGTACTTATTTGCGTTCTATTTTGGTATATTTCAGACGTGGACACAAATTTTGTTGTGAATCGCCTGAAAATTTGGTCACCAGCTGCCGCTGGTTCTATTTCCACTTCCTAAAAATAAATCAGTATTTCGTCCACATGCCTTACAGTAGTTGAGCAATCCAAACCCGATCATAGGTGTGATCCAGGTGCCTTTTATTTTAAGTTTCTTGCGCTTTTCTTACAACTTTCTTAAGATGGAAATAACACCTTTTGAACAGACACCCCTCGATTGTCGAGCCAAGATATTTAAATAACCTTATCTCTGGAGGGTCAACGCCATTTATTTGCATTGTATTAAGATCATTTAGATCTGTTATCAGACATTCAGTTTTCTTAACGTTGAGCCGTAGTCCAAATTCTGCGATGTGGTTGGTCCATGCCTGGACTTGTAGTTGTCATTTTATTGCCTACTGATAATAATCATTTAAATACTGAGTAGTCTATCAATCAATCAATCAATCAATCAATCAATCAATCAATCAATCAATCAATCAATCAATCAATCAATCAATCAATCAATCAATCAATCAATCAATCAATCAATCAATCAATCCTGATCTGCATTTAGGGCAGTCGCCCAGGTGGCAGATTTCCTATCTGTTGCTTTCCTAGCCTTTTCCTAAATGATTTCAAAGAAATTGAACATCTCCCTTGGTAAGTTATTCCAATCCCTAACTCCCCTTCCTATAAATGAATATTTGCCCCAGTTTGTCCTCTTGAATTCCAACTTTATCTTCATATTGGGATCTTTCCTACTTTTATAAACGCCATTCAAACTTATTCGTCTACTAATGTCATTCCACGCCATCTCTCCGCTGACAGCTCGGAACATACCACTTAGTCGAGCAGCTCTTCTTCTTTCTCTCAGTTCTTCCCAACCCAAACATTGCAACATTTTTGTAACGCTACTCTTTTGTCGGAAATCACCCAGAACAAATCGAGCTGCTTTTCTTTGGATTTTTTCCAGTTCTTGAATCAGGTAATCCTGGTGAGGGTCCCATACACTGGAACCATACTCTAGTTGGGGTCTTACCAAAGACTTATATGCCCTCTCCTTTACATCCTTACTACAACCCCTAAACACCCTCATAACCATATGCAGAGATCTATACCCTTTATTTACAATCCCATTTATGTGATTACCCCAATGAAGATCTTTCCTTATATTAACACCTAGATACTTACAATGATCCCTAAAAGGAACTTTCACCCCATCAACGCAGTAATTAAAACTGAGAGGACTTTTTCTATTTGTGAAACTCACAACCTGACTTTTAACCCCGTTTATCAACATACCATTGCCTGCTGCCCAGCTCACAACATTTTCGAGGTCACGTTGCAGTTGCTCACAATCTTGTAACTTATTTATTACTCTACAGAGAATAACATCATCCGCAAAAAGCCTTACCTCCGATTCCATTCCTTTACTCATATCATTTATATATATAAGAAAACATAGAGGTCCGATAACACTGCCCTGAGGACCTCCCCTCTCAACTATTACAGGGTCAGATAAAGCTTCACCTACTCTAATTCTCTGAGATCTATTTTCTAGAAATATAGCAACCCATTCAGTCAGTCTATAGAAGAAGTCATTCAGTCTATAGAATTAATGCCGGCGGAAGGAGTCATTATTCAGGAATCCCTTCTATTTGATCAATTTTTAGATTTGAAAATATTCTGATAGGGGAGAAGTGAGTTCAGTGAAGCATTGCCAGATGAAAAGTGGGTGAGCTCAGTGCTACTGAAATGTTACTTCATTCTGGATTTCTGAAGATATGTAATTTTTTAATGATATACCTACTGACTTTGCCAATATGGAAAGAATATTTAGTTTGAAAAAGAACAGCGGGCAGCAGAATGAAACTATCAGCGAATTCATTGAAGAACTTATTCTTGACTCAGTTCAATTTCAAAGACCTAAATTATTCACATTTAAACAGTCTCATGGCAATGATCGTTCAGGCGAGAAGACTCTATGGTATGACACTGCGGTTAGCTTGTTCGAGTATATTCTTCTTCTTCTTTTTCTACCGCTTTTCACACACATGTGGGGTCGCGGATGCGAACTGTGTCGCAGATGTGCCTTTTTCCATGTTTTACAGCTGGATGCCCTTCCTGAAGCCAACCCTATCTGGAGGGATGTAATCACTATTGCGTGTTTCTGTGGTGATTGGTAGTGTGGTGTGGTGTGTGAATATGAAGACAAGAGTGTTGGGACAATCAAAAATACACAGTCCCCGAGCCAGAAGAATTAATCAGGCGCTATTAAATTCCCCGATCCGGACGGGAATCGAACCCGGGACCCACTGAACCGAAGGCATCAAAGCTGACCATTCAGCCAAGGAGTCGGACGTTAGCCGGTTCATGTACCGTTGGTTGAAAACAAATCACTATCCGAATGTTGGCCGGCAGGTTAGGAGATGTAGTGGTATGTAATTTCTAATCACTAGATTGCGTGACAAAAGCCTGGATTCAATTACAAACCTCTCCGCAGTGCTGTTGACAGTGATTCGTCCGTCGGATGGAGAAGTTGAGCTTTGACCGGACACCTTGTTGGTATTTGACAGGAAGAGGCTATGTGCTGAAACAGGGTTTTACCCTCTCTCTACCTCATTATCACGATCATTTCGCACCCATAAACGCAGGGGCGTCAAATAGAATGACCTGCATCAGGCTAGCCGAACATGTTCTCGGACACTCCCTGCAGCAAAAGCCATACGATAAATTAATGTACCCAGTTTTATGTACTTTATTTGAGGAACTAAGACCTACATAATAAATAATAACATTAGAAGGTCTTCAGAATGCAAAGTAAAGGGAAGCTAATTATAGAAATAATATAGTTAACACAATGAGGGCAGACCTGGACATTTTAATTAGGGTTTACTATTTTTAATTCGTAATCATTACGTAGTAAGGGTTAGGCCTCTCCTCCTCCTATCATCCCCACAATTAGTATTAAATCTAGTCGTGTTCCACGAGACATTGAAAAATGCACTCTTTCTTCTTCACTTCACCGATTGGTCTGATAAATCTAAAATATCAGAGCAGTAGGTTGGAGAAGCACCCTCTCCTGTTCGACGTTCTAGGGTTCGAAAAATAAATAATTAAATAATTATTTATTTCACCTTCCTGATTGAACCGTGTTGTTGTTTTATGTGCATTGCGTACATTTTGCTGGTGTGGGTTACTGTAGTCATGTCCCAGTTCGTGAAGCATGGGCAACGGCTGAGTGGCCTAGGAAGTGGTCTTCAGAATCGGAATAGCAGTTCCTATGGAATGTGAGTGGGCAGGAGGTATAGCTCTCCTTGTGCTCAGACGGTTAGGACTGTACAGTCAACAGGTAGTCCCTAACCCGTTAGAGAAGAGATTCTCACTGGGACTATGGGTAAGTAAGGGTAACATCCCGCTTCACAGAATTTTCACCGAGCATGCTCAGAAAGTTTTACGTAAGCCTCGGACCTATGGAAGTAACGGAGTCCCACTTCCATTTGACAGGCTCTTTGGTAGCAATTTGGCGAACGAAATGAATTCGAAGGGGAGCTATCAATATTAATTGGGCTTATGGAAGAAGAACTGGCTGAGTCAGCCAATTGATTGTATAGTCCTAACCGCCTGAGTACAAGGAGGGCCATGACTCAGCCAGTTCTACTTTATTCGGGAAATCTGTTAGGAATGTGGGGTTTTTCTATGAAATTTTCGATGATACGGACCACAATCTAGGTCTAGGATAGAGAAAGTGAAATATTTCTGCAGACGAATAAGGGTAGAAAGTATCCAGGGCGAGGAAATTAGACAGAAGTACATGGATAAGATTAGTGATAATTTCCAAACACTGGACAGTAAGCAGGTTCAGGATACAGAAAGAGAATGGGTGGAATACAGGGATGGATGCTATAATAGAAACAGCAAGGGAATGGCTAGGAACAACTGTGTGAAAAAGTGGGAAAAAAGCGAACATCTTGGTAAATGATGAAGGGAGAGCAGCTTGTAAACGTAAATGGAAATAGTTCTAAACAAAGACTGATGTAGACAGGGAATTGTACGTAGATGAAAGAGGCAGAGCGAAAAAAATGTTGTTGAATACAAGAAGTCGTGGGAAGATTTTAGTAATGACCTGTAGGGGCTAGGTCAAGCGGCAGAGAAGCATTTCAATAGTTTTTTTTAACCCTTAAGTCTCATATTTCGTATTTGTCATGTTATGTAAGAAAATGAAAAGTGTAACATAGGTGTATAATTGTATGCAGAATTCCCGTAAGTCTGATGAATAGAATGTATGTGAGGACACTGGGAACTTTGGGTATGGTTTCGAAACTCTGTAAATTATTGATATGCGGGGTTTCTGAACGTTGCTATTGTTGACTAAAACTCCTGGAGACCTCTACTGTTCAACAAGTCTGTCCTGTTCTTTGAATCCCATGGGAAGGGAGTCCATCGGGATATGAAAGTAAAGTTTTAGGTGTCACAGTATAACTATTTCGTGTATTCTAGGGACCACTTTGGTAAGTTAATACCACTCACTACGCTGATGGTCTTATAAGCTAAAACCTCAGGCGTCTTAACAATACACCCAGTGCCATTCTGATGCCAGAAACAGAGCGTGCAAACAGAATCTTCCAATTAATATACAGAAATGGAGGATTTGAAACATTGGAAGGATACATACGGAATGAAGGAGAAATTCAAAGATTCTGGAAAACCGTGTATGACTGAGATACTGTATCACTGACAGAGGAAATGGTCAACAAACGTTGTTCATTTGAAAATCATTTCTACTGTGTGTACATTCATAAAAAAGCAATTTAAACCAGTCTTGCAACTATTGCAATATTTATACAAGAAAATTACACATCTCAATGGCATGCTGAATCGATATTTAAATTTTAGAAGCAATAAAAGCATTTAAAAGTTCTTTACGCAATTAATTATTCAGTTTACCTTACTTCCCCACAAATTTACAATTTTTGACTTAGGTTTTTTTTTTAAAATAACCGATTCATTTCTGGACAGTAATAAAGAGTCTTGGAAAGGGAGGAAAGGGGAATGAATAGTTTTTTGGGTAAATCAGGTGGACTCATAATAGATCCCAGGGAATCACCGGACACGTGGAAAGAATATTTTGAAAATCTTCTGAACGTAAAAGGAAATAATCTTGGTGACGTCGCGAACAACCGAGGTCATGGGGAGGAGGAATACGATTTTTGTGAACTTACGCTTGAGGAAGTGGAAAGGGTGGTAAATAAACTTCATTGTCATAAAGCTGCGGGAATACGTGAGATTAGACCTGGAATGGTGAAGTATATTGGGAAGGCAGGGAAGAATTGGCTTCGTAGAATAACAAGATTAGTATGGATTTTTAGTAACGTACCTTTTGATTTGACAAAAGCGGTCATTGCACCTATCTATAAGCAAGGAAACAGGAAGGATTACAACAACAAACGAGGTATCTCATTGATCAGTAAAAACCAGGCAAGGTGTTCACTGGGATTCTGGAAGGGAGAATGCGGTCAGTGGTTGAGAGGAAGTTGTATGAAACCAGTGTGATTTCAGACAGGTTCAGACTTTCATTATGCGTCAGCTAACTGAAAAATACTACGAGGGGAATATACCTTTATATGTGTGTTTCGTAGATTTAGAGAAGGCATATGGCAGACTTCCGATGGAAAATATGTTCTTCGTACAGGGGGACAATGGGATTAATGGTAGATTATTGAAATCCATCAAAGGCATTTATGTTGACAATTTTGCTGCAATGAGAATTGATGGTAGAATGAATTCTTGGTTCTTACAGGGGTTAGACAAGGCTGTAATCTTTCACCTTTCCTTTTCATAGTTTACATAGATTATCTGCTGAAAGGTATTAAGTGGCATGGAGGGATTCAGTTAGGTGAAAATGTAGAAAGCAACTTGGCTGATGCTGACGACTTTGTCTTAATGGCAGGTTGTACTGAATGCCTGGAGTCTAATATCTTGGCACTTGAAATAGGTGCAAAGAGTGTGGTATGAATATTCGCCTTTTCAAGACTGAATTGATATCAGTAGGTAGGAAATCCAAGAGAGATGAATGTCAGATTTGACATAGGCATAGCTGTAATAGGAAGATCATTTTAGGTATTTAGGATGTTTGCTCTTCCAGGATGGTAGTATAGTAAGTGAGATTGAATCAAGGTCCAATAAAGCTAATGCAGTGAGTTCGCAGTTGCGATCAACAGAATTTTGTAAGAAGGAAGTCGACTATCAGAGAAAAGTATCCTTGCATCGGTCTGTTTTCAGACCAACTTTGCTTTACGGGAGTGAAAGCTGGATGGACTCAAGATATCCTGTTCAGAAGTTAGAAGTATTTACACTGACTGACAGAGCAAATGCAACACCAAGAAGGAGTGGTCAGAACTTTATGCCAATTGCAGGGTAGACTGACGTCACTGAGGTATGCTCATGATGTGAAATGCGCCGCTGTGCTGCGCACGTAGCGAACGATAAATGGGACACGGCGTTGGCGAATGGCCCACTTCGTACCGTGATTTCTCAGCCGACAGTCATTGTAGAACGTGTTGTCGTGTGCCACAGGACACGTGTATAGCTAAGAATGCCAGGCCGCCGTCAACGGAGGCATTTCCAGCAGACAGACGACTTTACGAGGGGTATGGTGATCGGGCTGAGAAGGGTAGGTTGGTCGCTTCGTCAAATCGCAGCTGATACCCATAGGGATGTGTCCACGGTGCAGCGCCTGTGGCGAAGATGGTTGGCGCAGGGACATGTGGCACGTGCGAGGGGTCCAGGCGCAGCCCGAGTGACGTCTGCACGCGAGGATCGGCGCATCCGCCGCCAAGCGGTGGCAGCCCCGAACGCCACGTCAACCGCCATTCTTCAGCATGTGCAAGACACCCTGGCTGTTCCAATATCGACCAGAACAATTTCCCGTCGATTGGTTGAAGGAGGCCTGCACTCCCGGCGTCCGCTCAGAAGACTACCATTGACTCCACAGCATAGACGTGCACGCCTGGCATGGTGCCGGGCTAGAGCGACTTGGATGAGGGAATGGCGGAACGTCGTGTTCTCCGATGAGTCACGCTTCTGTTCTGTCAGTGATAGTCACCGCAGACGAGTGTGGCGTCGGCGTGGAGAAAGGTCAAATCCGGCAGTAACTGTGGAGCGCCCTACCGCTAGACAACGCGGCATCATGGTTTGGGGCGCTATTGCGTATGATTCCACGTCACCTATAGTGCGTATTCAAGGCACGTTAAATGCCCACCGCTACGTGCAGCATGTGCTGCGGCCGGTGGCACTCCCGTACCTTCAGGGGTTGCCCAATGCTCTGTTTCAGCAGGATAATGCCCGCCCACACACTGCTCGCATCTCCCAACAGGCTCTACGAGGTGTACAGATGCTTCCGTGGCCAGCGTACTCTCCGGATCTCTCACCAATCGAACACGTGTGGGATCTCATTGGACGCCGTTTGCAAACTCTGCCCCAGCCTCGTACGGACGACCAACTCTGGCAAATGGTTGACAGAGAATGTAGAACCATCCCTCAGGACACCATCCGCACTCTTATTGACTCTGTACCTCGACGTGTTTCTGCGTGCATCGCCGCTCGCGGTGGTCCTGCATCCTACTGAGTCGATGCCGTGCGCATTGTGTAACCTGCATATCGGTTTGAAATAAACATCAATTATTCGACCGTGCCGTCTCTGTTTTTTCCCCAACTTTCATCTCTTTCGAACCACTCCTCCTTGGTGTTGCATTGTCACTGTCAGTCAGTGTATTTAACCATTTGTTTTACGTCGCACCGACACAGATAGGTATTATGGCGACGATGGGATAGGAAATGCTTAGGAGTGGGAAGTAAGCGGCCGTGGCCTTAATTGTGGTACAGTCCCAGCATTTGCTAGGTGTGAAAATGGGAAAGCACGGAAAACCATCTCCAGGGCTACCGACAGTGGGTCTCAAACCCACTATCTCCCGGATGCAAGTTCACAGCTGCACGGCCAACTCGCCCGGTAAGTTAGAAGTAACAGACATGAAAGTAGCGAGAATGATTGCTGGTACAGACAGGTGGGAACAATGGCAGAAGGATACTTGGAATGAGGAGAGAGAGGGCAAGTTAGGAATAAACTCGGTAGATGGAGCTGTATGCATAAAGCGGTGAGGTCATTGTAGATGAATGGTGGAGGATACGTTAACTAGAAGAATAATAGACTCTGTTGTGGAGGGTTAGAGAAGTAGAGGGAGACCAAAATGAGGATGGTTAGACTCGGTTTCTAACGATTTGAGGATAAGTGGTACAGAACTAAACGAGGCCACAGAACTAGTTACAAATAGAAGATTGTGGCGGCGATTAGTAAATTCACAGAGGCTTGCAGACTGAAAGCTGAAAAGCCAAACCTAACCTAACCCCATGGCACTACAGCCCTTGAAGTGCCTTGGCCTACCAAGCGACCGCTGCTCAGCCCGAAGGCCTGCAGATTACGAGGTGGCGTGTGGTCAGCACGACGAATCCTCTCGGCTGTAATTCTTGGCTTTCTAGACCGTAAGCTGAAAAGCACAACAGTCTAAAGTGACGATGTATGTATGTATGCTAGTCGTTTAGTCGCACTAATACACCGAAGATTTTTCGGCGACGCAAGGATGGGAAAGAACTAGGACTGGGAAGGTACAGGTCGTGGCCTTAATTAATTGCAGGACATCATGATGGCTGCAATATGGTAATCACTGAAGAGCATTCAATTACTCTATGGCCAATAATTCTTCTGGAGCTGAATGCAACAACAAAAGGGCAACGGGCAGTTTGTAGAGCATTATCATATTCTTCATCTGTGTTAGTTTTTTTTTTTTTTGCTAGGGGCTTTACGTCGCACCGACACAGATAGGTCTTATGGCGACGATGGGATAGGAAAGGCCTAGGAGTTGGAAGGAAGCGGCCGTGGCCTTAATTAAGGTACAGCCCCAGCATTTGCCTGGTGTGAAAATGGGAAACCACGGAAAACCATTTTCAGGGCTGCCGATAGTGGGATTCGAACCTACTATCTCCCGGATGCAAGCTCACAGCCGCACGCCTCTACGCGCACGGCCAACTCGCCCGGTCATCTGTGTTAGAAGTAAATAATAGGTGCAAGGGGGATGGAGTGGTAAACAGTTCCCTGGCTGCCACAAAAGCCAGGACAGGTGCAAAATTTATGTACAGAAGAGTAGAACATCATGTGGTTCCTGGTGTGAGCATAGGAAACCACGGAAAACCATCTTCAGTGCTGGCGACAGTGGGGTTCGAACCCACTATATCCCGAATGCAAACTGGTAGCTACGTGACGCAAGCCGCGAAGCCACTTGCTCGGTTCTGCAGAAGTTCCTCGCAGGTACACTTCTCTCAGAAACAATTGAACCTCGAGATATAATGTTAATTGCGAGTATCCAAATGGTTTGTGTCTACACGGGTGGTGAATTATATTTTGATAATAATTACAGCAACTGTCTGATAAACATGCAGTACCATGCACTCATTCACGCATTTGCCACTTTAGTATACTTTTTAATTGATTTAGAGTATTTTTAGTCTAATATTAAAATACAACTTTTGCACAGGATAATGTGCTAATTCAATTTTCATATATTTAAAAAAAAATTCCATTTCCCATCCTGAAGGTGTGGGGCGGGCCACCTAGAGTATTACATAAAATTTAGTTCGCTAACTTTCATATCACTGTCAATCAACTTTTATTTGAAGTGTATTACGGTTGAGGAATTTCTTCTTCTTCTTCTTCTTCTTCTTCTTCTTCTTCTTCTTCTTCTTCTTCTTCTTCTTCTTCTGTTTACCCTCCAGGGTCGGCTTTTTCCTCGGACTCAGCGAGGAATCCCACCTCTACCGCCTCAAGAGCAGTGTCCTGGAGTTTCAGACTTTGGGTCGGGGATACAACTGGGGAGAATGGCCAGTACCTCGCCCAGGCTGCCTCACCTGCTATGCTGTACAGGGGCCTTGTGGAGGGATGGGAAGATTGGATGGGAAAGGCAAGGAATCACAGTATCCACTACACCACAGAGGCGGACTTGAGGAATTTCAACAACTAAAAAGTGTCGGTTTCGGAAATGTTTGGTACAAAACAAGGGAATTTCTCTGTTTTCTATTAAATACTGCATGTGTACGTGGTAACCCAAGCTAGGGGAGTGCAAGTGCAACTCTTTGCATCGCTTTCGCGGCACCCACTAGTCTGTCCTTAGTAACTACCAGAACACACTGAGGAGTGCGCGCGCTGTCAAGCTAGTGTGAGTGTGTGGTTCGACAACTGCTACACAGATGGCGCGCCCTGCACCGAATCCCGGCAGATTATATCGTTGAGGAAGGCCCCCTTCAAGGGAACATCCTTTTCTTCTTTTACAATTCACTTTACGTCGCAACTACACGGATAGGTCTTATGGCGACGATGGAATAGGAAAGGGCTAGGAGTGGGAAGGAAGCGGCCTTGCCCTTAATTGAGGTACAGCCACGGCATTTGCCTGGTGTAAAAATGGGAAAACACGGAAAGCCATCTTCAGGACTGCCGACAGTGGGGTACGAACCCACTATCTCCCGAATGCAAACTCACAGCTGCGCGACCTTAACCGCACGGAAAGGGTATACCGGGGCCCGCAAAAATAATTATCAATGCATTACAAAAAGGGGGGATAATTTTACAGTATAAAATAAGTTTTGATTTTCCACGTAGTGGTACTTGATGTCATATCATCGCTGCGGGAGCAATAACGCGAATCTGACAATGGACTTCCTATTCATTATTTTCCTTAAGACTGACCACGCCTCGCAGCCACATATTTATATGCAGTCCATCAGAACCGTTTTCGTTGTGTTCATTTTCCTATGCGCGTGTGTAAAGGAATATGAACCTTAGCGTTAGGTACTGTAGGAATGTATGTTTGCATAACATATTTAGGCACTTCTACAGTACAATGTATTTAAGGTTGGCCGGCCTGAGTGGGTGAGTCTTCTCACCCCAACTTGGCAGGTTGGGTGCTGACTCAGTCCGGAGGTATTCGAAGATGCTCAAATACGTTAGCCTCATGTCGGTAAATTTACTGGGACGAAGTTCCGGCACCTCGGCGTCTCCGAAAACCGTAAAAGTATTTAGTGGGACGTAAAGCAAAATATTATTATTATTATTATTATTATTATTATTATTATTATTATTATTATTATTATTATTATTATTATTATTATTATAGGTTCATTTTGAGCCTCCGTGGCTCAGGCGGCAGTGCACCGGCCTCTCACCGCTGGGTTGCGTGGTTCAAATCCCGGTCACTCCATGTGAGACTTGTGCTGGACAAAGCGGAGGCGAGATGAATTTTTCTCCCGGTACTCCGGTTTTACCTGTCATGTTTCATTCCAGCAACACTCTCCAATATTATTTCATTTCATCTTTCATTCATTAATCATTGCCCCGGAGCAGTGCGACAGGCTTAGGCAGCCGGCATTTTTCCTATCCTCGCCGCTAGATGGGGGCTTCATTCATTCCATTCCCGACCCGGTCAAATGACTGGAAACAGGGTGTGGATTTTCATTTCATTCAATGTTTATTTTCCTTTACACTTTGGCAAACGAAAATGAGCACAACGAAAATTGCTCTGATGGACTGCATATCAGCATGTGGCTGGGAGGCGTGACCAGTCTTAAGGAGAATTGTGGATAGGAAGTATCGCTCCAGCAGCGACGATATGGTGAAGTACTGAAAAGGAACATCGTTATCAAACAATCGTCATTCTGTATCAGGTGTCACACAGTTATTTTCCACCACTAGCGGGGTCGGGAGATTATTGGCACTTTTCCATTTCCATTTTGAATGTTGTTGATGTTATAGAAAAAATATTTTAAAAGCTTTTACTTCATAATTCCTAACATCGATTGGTCACTAGAGTGAAGAATCCCGGCATAGATCGAACTTAGAAGGGTAAATCTTATACTTGTACATCTATACCTGTGATCCAGGAAGTGGGGGCCGCACCGGGTCGCTGGGAAGAATCTAGGAGGAGCATTTAAGATCGAAAGCTCCTATGACGATACAATCTTCATCCCATTTTTGAACAATTACTGCTATCCTCAGATTCACAGTACAGTAAGCCATGCTAGAAGCTCTTTCACTCCTATTCAGGACTGATATACTTTCACGAAACACACTACCTTACATAGAATTAATTAATCATGGAATCAATACGATCCTTGGTTGACACGCATCCTGACTAAAAAAGGCTGGCAGTTGGACCCTGCCAGCACCGAGATCGGAGATTACGTACTCTCATACGTCTTTAACCACAGTAATTAAGGAGCGCCCTTTCATATCCGAACAGACCACCCGTGGTTCCAACTTCCACCCATTGTAGTTTATTGACAATAAGCCAGTACCTCGCTACGCTACGAGAATGGATTATTCTCTCTAACGCCCGTATTGGCCAACGCGAGTATAGTTGGGGACAAAACATGACGGCCTCAGTTCCTGGAAGCGAGTTGGAAGCCAGTAGTCAATCACACCCTGCACCCTGCCGAGTTAAGGAGTTTTATAAGTGATCTTTGTTTGTTTTGGAGAGGCTGCCAAACCACTTTCTTCCTCACTCCCTGTAGTATTTATCCTTTCTTCGTGTAGAGTGCAGTAGCCGATTTGGCAACTCTGGCTGCAGTAGGGGTAGTAAATCCTATAACTCGCTAATAGACACCGAGCTGCCGCTGGAGAGTAGTGGTGTGAGGTGAGGTCGTCATGATTTTTCCCTAACTATAAAAGCTCTTATCTTGGTTTAAAGCTAAGAGAAGAAAGAGATGACAATTACATCTGTGTTCACCAGCAACATTATCTCGGATAACGGGTATAATCTAACCGGCTTAAAATTTTACCGAAGGAAATCTAAGCATTTCAAGGTAGCAGCTCGTAGACGGCTGGAGTATTTAACTGAGAGAAAATCACTGCAACGAGGAATATAACCAAGATAATGCAATAAAGCGTCCTACGGGGATACAAATAACGCGTTACATACTTTGAGGACTACGATGACATTGATTTTAAGGTTATCTAAAGCTTCGACTCTGTCAGTGTTATCCATGATTGAACATAACCTGCAATTCTCAGCACATAAGTTAAGCCTAAGATGAATTCTCGATTCTTCTTCCTTTTCTCCACACCTGTGGGGTCGCGGATGGGAACTGCTTCGCACATGTGGATCTGGCCCTGTTTTACGACCGGATGCCCTTCCTGACGCCAACCCTATATGGAGGGATGTAATCACTATTGCGTGTTTCTGTGGTGGTTGGTAGTGTGGTATTATGTCTGAGTATGAAGTGGAGAGTGTTGGGACGGACACATACACCCAGTCCCCAAGCAAGAAGAATTAATCTAATCAGAAGTGATTAAAATCCCCGACCCGGCCGGGAATCGAACCCAGGACCCTCTGAACCGAAGGCCAGGACATTGATCATTAAGATGAATTCTCGATTATAGCTTGTATATTGCACGATACACGACTAGATGACTATTTAATAAAGAAAAGGAATACTGCCTTAGTTTTTGAGTGAAATATACAATGTGTAGGCTATAATTTGTTTTCTTGTTCTCTATGTATGTTAATGCTTTCTGCCACTATATTCAATAACAATTCACTCTTTTGGAAAGTCATATTAGGCTTCTTTCTTCGTTTCTGCTCAATAGCGGACGTAATTTATGAACAATTATTTGCAAACCCCAAAGTGAATCAAAAACTTGTTTTAATTTTGATAGTGGCGGCACCACGTAGTCATTTGTTTTCCGAGCATCAGTATGAAAATTTAAAGTTCAAATTCAGTTTGAAACGAAAACTTAGTTTTGGTAAACCGAGATAATAAATTCTGTGGTGAATACAGAAGTGAGCGTTATCCGAGATAATGGCAGTATCCGTGTTTTGGAAATCTACGAGGGCAAGTCAATAAGTATCTGTAATTCTGCTCTAATTGTCTTTAGATTGGCTCCTTGGCGTTGTGTGGTCACCAGCCGCTAGATAGCACCGTTGTCTACGTCTGTGGTAGGTTTCAGCGTTATCTGATCAGTACAGCTTGCGCTGTTGCGACGTCAATATGATCGCGCCACTGTCTGTTTGCACCAAGGAAGAACAACGTTTAGTAATCCGTTTCTTGTGGTCTGAGGGTGTACCAGGAGCAGAAATTCATAGAAGAGTCACTCGTCTGTTATTGAGGATCATATCACGCACTTATTCAATATTGGCATCCGTTGCGGCTGCAGATGGACGCCCGCATCTTTCCTCATGCTTCACGCTCGTGCGACCCCTTTTGTACTGTTCAATCCACTGGTAAACACTTCGCTGTGGCAAAAATTGCCCCATATTGTGCCGAAAGTCTTCTATGAATTTCCGCTCCCAGTAAACCTTTAAATCACTAAAACGGATTACGGAACGCTGTTCTTCCTTGGAGAAAACCAAGAATGGCGCAGCCATGTGTACGTCGCAACAAGCTGTACTGATCTGATAACGCTGAAACCTACCGCAAACGGAGACAACGGTGCCGTCTAGCTGCTGATGACCACACAACGCCATGATGAGCCGTATCCTGCCGGCCCATAATAATAATTAGAGTATTATTTGACCCAATATGTAAAATTTATTCATAAAAGTTACAGTCTAACATGTTAAAGCATCGTATCCCAAGATAGTTGATACCGGATGTTGAGCAAGACAGTGAGTCGCTGGACATTGCTTCGTATTTCCGTATGACCGTGAGAAAGGGTGGCGTAACCAAGCGCTGGCAAGGATCGACACGTCTATTAGTTGCTGACCAAGCAATATATTTCAGCCAATGGAAATTAAGGACTTGGGAAACATGGAGGCCACACCGCGCCAAATCTTAATTCCAGAATGATCAACGTGCTCAGTTGCTAAAGTCAGTTTCTGTCAGTAATCGGTTTTCCACAGTTTCAGAAGTCAGATATATTTGGAAAAGTAATATAAAAATTGGTGGAAGCGATTTGCTAGTGTTTGAGCTGTGTTTTGTAAATATATCACAAATAATATTGTGTCATCATATACGACGAATTTTCTAATTGGTGGTTGGTTCAGACACCCGGGAACCCCATTATTGATATGGCGTCACCGAAGCCTCCTCAGTAACCCTAACTCTGGAGAGCGTCACTCTGTGTTAAATGCTTGGATAGTGCGGAAGTACAAACTCTGAATTGGTGATCGTGATTACAGTAACAGTAACTGGTTTGAAATGATATTTTAAATTGTGCAGTTGGAAGATTTTACTGTTCTTGAGTAAATGGAATAGTATATTTTGGCAGAGTTTACTTTCAATATATAAAGACGGTGCTTAGTGACCGATGTGTAGCAAGTGTAGTGGAAACGTGCTATTGTTTCACTGCTTCGCGACGGGCGCGTTTCGCGAGGAACTTCCGTAACGAACCGTGTGCTGCTTTTCAAACTGTATTCTCACCCTTTAAGTGAAGTGTATTATAATTATATCAGTGTGTTTAGCTGATCTTGTTAAGAAAAAGGGTATTTCGGCTCGTAGCACTAAGCAGCGAAGATATTGTCAACCATAATCTTCTGTGTTCCAGTGGATTATTTTCCAGCAAGATGATGGCCATGCATGCAGAAGAAAGAAGTCCATTCTCACATGTTAATGCTGTGATTAACATGGAGTAAATCCCTCAATCAGCGGGGATGTAAGCTGCTATCCTGGTATCTCGAGAGTCGTCGGATGGAATTCAGTTAAGACGCATGTGTTATTTATGGCATGATATATAAATTATGTTAAGGTACTAGGGCAGTGTAGATAGAATTTTTAATTTTCATGTAAAGTAAGCCTGACGGCATGTGTTTGTTTAATTTTGTTACTATGATAGATTCGGATACGAGAATAATGCATGTTTATTTTATTTTCATTTTGCTTTATGATTAGATGATTGGGAAAATGAGGGATTGATAGGATTAGTTGTTGTTTATTTACGTATGTTACTTAGTATAGGATATTCCGAGTTTTCCTTATTTATATGCTAGAAGGGCTAGATTGACAGGTTCATCTTTATACAACGTTCCATACGTGTTAGTTCATTTCATTTCGGTTATTCAGAGAGACAGGTATAGATATTCTGCATGACGCATGATTTTACGGAAGCTGACTGAAGGAGCTGCAGAACGTCGTTGTTAAAATAAGATCTTTGAGTTAGGTTGGATTCTGTTTTACCTGATGGTCTGTAGAGGACACGAACTGAGTCTCATAATGTGGAAGGCCAATGGGATTTATGAGAAATAATGAGATAAAGATTGCATGCTGAATTATAATGTATTGATGCAGGCTGATTGTATGTCTCACAAGAGAAAGAATATTGTGCAGATGTGTGTGCCTGCTAAGTGTCTTCTGAGTGTATATTGTGATCAGAATGGACAGTATAATTCCAGACTATTGAGTCTGATGATATTCAATGGTAAAAGCATGCTAAGAAGGTATGAATATACGTGAGTTTCCGTGTAGCCGGCGAAAGGCGTTATCTCATGGCAAGCTGATTTCTGGCCTGTGTTTATCTGTATGTGTGAAGGAGACGAGACTTCCTTGTGACCGCCCCGGGAGACAGAATCCAAACTTTAGCATAGTGTTGAGTTCAACATTTCTTTTCAGCTCGTAATCTACCCGGAAGTACATGACGGATGACCGCGCAGTTGAGCGCTCAAATGCAGCAGAAGGAGGCAATGTTGCCCATTGCTTTCTTCATGATGTCAAGGGTTATTTATATGTCTTTCCCTTACAGGTTGATGTTTTACATTGTTATATGTTGGTTGTATACTTGTCTCGTTGTTTTAAAAGGGAACAGCCCGAGTGCTGAAGAATTGGTGGTTTATCTAGTTCTGTCTAGATCTTTTGCAGTGAACCGGGTTTCACATTAGAATCTGTGTAGCATTTAAGACTTTACTCGATATCCGATGTATATAGATGTGTTTAGTTTGATTATTTGAATTGTTGTAAATATAGTGTAGGATATGCCCCTAGTATTTTGCACAACTTACATAGCGTCCATTGCGTCTTAATTATTTCCCTTTTCGTCGTAACTTTTCTTTATAATGTAACTTTTATTTAACGGTAGTATTTCGACGACTCTCGGATTTAACTTAAATTTGGAAACCGTATCTTTGTGATGCGATAGTGTGTAACTCCATACGGAAATACCACATGTCAGTGTTTGCGTACACTTGTTGCCAGACAATATAAACAATGGACTATAAGAAGCAGCTCAGTCTTGATGTATATAATGTTCTTTGTTGAACTTGATTTTTTTAATTTCAAATTTTGTCTTATCATTCAAGTAACGTTTTGATTTCCATTTATTTTCTACATTTTTGAGTTCATATTGACATATTATTTTTTCTTGATTTAATTGTTTTCTCGTAATATGATCGGGGATATTTATCAATACATCCATCTTACCCCCTATGATTGTTTCTCATTCGTGTTATACCTCCATTTCCTGTCATTGATTGATATTTTAGAGTAGAACTTCGACTTTTTATCCTGACCCAACCGACAACCAACCCACACTCTGCCCAACCCTGAGTTAGTCGGATGTTCATACAGGAATAGAGGCATCGTCCTAGAGGGTATTTACCCTTGGGTACGGTACAATATAGTCAACCTAAGGACAAATAGAGCAAAATTGCATATGATTATTGACTTGCCTACGTAATATAATAGCAAAAGTAACTGACGTTCGTGAATACGGGGCTTAGCCTGAAACTTGTTGCCAGTCAGTGCGAGTGAACAGTACACTGGCTGTGCGTTCTGAGTATGGGTAGTTACCCGTGTTTAGTGGTAAATGTCATAATCATGGACAGGCCCCTGATTCACAATGATAAAGAGCGAAACCATGAAAGTGTTTCGTGGAGTGTCTTTCCCCCTCGAAAATACCGAATGAAGAACAGGATGCGCATTTATTGCATGTTCACCTTTCATATTATTATTATTATTATTATTATTATTATTATTATTATTATTATTATTCATTACTCCCGAACAAGGAGCGCGATTGAACTTATTTAACTGATGTTGCCTTTTTCTTCTCCTAAAATCTTTTCATCTCCTCGCTGTGGCTTTTCTTGCAATCTTCTGACCAGGTTTTGTTGGTGGTAGTGATTGTATTGTGTATAAAGCGGTGATTGTCGACCAATTTTTTGAACGTTTATGTGTCTAATACAATGTCGTCCGTGATGCCTATTTCCTGAAAATCTTTTCCAACTTCGAGCAGTCAATTGTTATTTTAACTTTCATTGATAGGGCAAGGTTCATAATTATTTTGGTCAATCTCTGATTACTAATTCCGTAAAATTTTAAACGCGAAATGTGTCTGAGATTTTCTCTGAGTGTTGGTACAGGTCATGAGATTTCCTTACCATCCAGATTCCCCCAGTACAGACTGGTCAAAACATATTCCTTAAGATTTTTTTCTTGCTTTTCTAGTTCTTTAATGAGTGATCTGCCCCAGTGATCAGTACTTCAGATGCATACTGTATAGTGCACCAGGCTTGATTACAGTGTTGTAATGCCTTAATTTTGAATTTCAGATGTGGATTTTCTATTATATCGGTTCCAAGTGAGTCTGTATGCTCTTTGTAGTTTAGAGATCCTTTCTTTGTTTGCTTAACGATTCAGTCCTGAAGGTTGGATGACTTCTCCTCCCAGGTATTTGAATTTAGACACTTGGGATATTTTGCCGTATTGGGTTTTCATTGGCTATCCATCTAGGTGCCAAAGAGATCCTTCCATGTAGTGAGTTTTCTGGTATGAGATCTGGAGTCCTGTTCTGGATGTAATTTCATGGAGTTTTCAATGGATGCACTCGCTTCCTGTCTATTATTGGACAACAATTCTAAGTCATCAGCAAAGTTAAAACACTGTAAATTAATTTTGTTTTTACGTAATCTGCCAAGAGTTATTCCTTTAAATTCTTTTCCCAAGCCCTAATAACTTTTTCAAAACAAGATTAAACAATAAAGGGGACGACCCATTTCCTTGTCGGACTGCTGTTTTAACATCAAATGGTTCAGGCAATTTCCCTAAGAATTTAACCTTTAAAGTGGTGCCTGTTAGTGTTTGCGTGATTAATTATCTTGTTTTTCTGCCTACTTTGAATTCTTCCACTACACGGAAAATGTCGGTCTGTCTATCGAGTCATATGCCTTTTTGAATTCTACAGAAGTAATCGCCGTTTGCATGCTTTTTCGAATTTTCAGGATGGTCTTGAGGTTAAGACTCTGTTCTGCGCACGATTTGCCTTTCCTGAACCCTGCCAGATTATTTCCAATCCAGTGATCTGTTTGCATTTCAAGTCTCTTGACTAGGAGCATGGAAATAACTTTTTAGGTGACTACTAGCAGGAAAATACATCTATAGTTATTTATGTTAATTTTACCCTCTTTCTTATGTAATATGTGAATTATTGCACTCTTCCAGTCGTCAGGAATTGTTTCACTGGTCCAGACATCCGTAAGAATTTTATGGATTTTCTGAGCGAGATTTCTGCCACCTAGTTTCCATATTTCGGCAATTGTACCATCTTCCCCTGAAGCTTTGTTGTTTTATAACTCGTGTGTTATTTCTTCAACTACTTCTATTATTTTTTCTATTGTTGGAGGCTCTGAATCTCGATTTGGTTCTGATGTTTCAAAAGTAAGTTGGTCAATAGGAGGTTCGCAATTTTGAAGGTTTTTGAAATGATCAGCCAAAAGTTTATAGTTGTCTTCATTATTTGTTTCTAGAGTCCCGTCTGGTCGTTTAAAACAGAGAGTGGGTCCTTCCTTAAAGGATCTGTAAAAGTTCCTAGTATTGTTTTCCTTGAACTCTTGCTCGATTTCTGCCAGTTTGATCTGACTATAGTGACGTTTTTGGAATCTTATAATCCTTGATGTCCACTTCTGGGTTTTAATGAAGACATGCCACTTATCTGAAGTTTTCTGCGAATTCCAGTCTTGTCATGTGTTTCCTGCGGAGTTCTAACGCCTTATCAAAGCTATCGTTCCACCACCTATGTTTACCTTTCCTCGATGGAATGTCATTTGGCTGCTTTTGCAAGTTCGTCTTTATGTTCTGACCAAATAATAGCATTTTTCTCGTAGATATTGGCCAGGAAAGAGCTTGATGTTTGCTTCAGAAACTCATGATCGATTTGTGGGTTTCGCCGTGATATACACTTGGGTCTATCACGTTAAAACTTCACTTTGATTAGAGATAGGTGGGTGTCAGAGTCGATGATACACTTCTTGACTTTTACATTCAAGATCTCCTTTTGGTTTTCCTTTATAATAGCCACATAGCCTATCTGAAACTCTCCTAGAAGAATGTTCGGGAACCTCCAGATTGTTTCCTTCTGGGGACGTGCTAGAAAATACAACCTGTGACAATAAAGTTCGGTGAATGAAGTCAGAACGGTTTATCCGGCAACACTGGCGGCACACAACGCTGCACCTGCGTAGCAGCAGGTTTTGACCACCTGCTACAATGTTGTTCAGTTGAGAATCGTGTGTGTACCGTGTAAGACCTGTTTGACACAGTGCGTGTTTATTGCGTCGGTTCTGAACTGCGAACAGGAACATGAATGACCAAAAGATCAATGCACAGTTTCGTTTTAAGCTTGGCAAGACACCGAAAGAAACGCATGCGATGCTGGTACGTGCTTATGAAGATCAAGCACTGTCCTTGAAGTGTGTGTACAAGTGGTTCGCCCGTTTTCGAGGAGGCCGGGAAAGTGCTTCTGACAACCCGCGTAGCGGAAGACCGGCAACCGCCGTCAGTGACGAAAACATTGAGAAGGTGAGGACATCAATCACGAACGATCGGCGATTAACTGTGTGCATAATAGCGGATGAACTGCAGATTAACCGTGAATCCGTGCGACAAATCGTTACCCAGAAGTTAGGGAAGAGGGAAACGTGTTCTCGTCTTGTGCTACATCACTTGACTGACGATCAGAAGCAGGCACGTTTACAGGCTTCACAAGATTTTGTCGAAAAGGCGGATGCGACACCAAATTTCTCAAACTGTATCGTCACTGAGTATGAAACCTGGTGTCTCAGGTACGACCCTGAAACGAAATGGCAAAGCATGGAATGGCGTTCTCCGGGATCCCTTCGTCGGAAAAAGGCCAGAGCCGAAAAGTCACGCATCAAACTCGCTTTGAAAGGAAAGAGAGTTGACGATATTCCTGACATCCACCGATACGTGACGAGGCTTTTGAACACCATCCCGAAGGAAGTTTTCTTGCATTCCAGGACATGCACCGCCGATCTCAACAGTGCATAGTTATGGGAGGGGACTATTTCGAAGGACACTAAGGTCACTGTCGTGCGTTGTTCATCTATGTTGATAGTACAGGACTATTCACTGAACTTTATTGTTACAGGTTGTATGTTGGCATTATTTTCAGATCAAAGTTGTCACAGAAGTTTATTAATCCTTCTCCCTTTTTATTGGTTCTTTTATGGGCAGGGTAGATTCCTACGGTGGCTTTGTACTTCCTTCTTCGCCTATTTGTGCATTGAAATCTCCCATCAAAATTTCGACATGGTGTTTAGGAATTTGGGCTACTGTTTCTTCTAGTAGGTCCCAGAATTCCTCTACCTTTTCTGGGTCTTTTTGGTTGTAATTATTTGTTGGTGCATGAACACTGATTAGTAAACAGACTTTGTTTCCTGATTTGATTGTTAGCACAGATTTTTTTTCTGAGGGAGATGTGAAACTCATGACCGAATTTATGATGTTCTTTCGCACTGCAAACCCGGTGCCCGGTGTCTTAAGGACTGGAATTTCTGGTTTACCTTTTTATATTCTGTAGTTGCCTGACTCAAAAAGTGATTTTCATCCGTATATCTGGTTTCTTGAAGAGCTGAAATTTGGATAGTCTGTCCAACATGTTCTTTAATCGCTTCAATTTGACAGTTTTTAGAAGTGTACTGATTTTGATGGTGCCAAGAAAATGCTTGCGTTTTGGACGAAGAGATTCGGGAAGCTCCGATACATTCCCGCATGATGTTCTCGGTCCTCCAGAATCCGATGACCGATAAAACCAATTGCAATCACTAGGGCCTGGGGTAGTTTCTTTATCAGCTGACATTTCCATCATGTTAAAAGGTTGAAGGTAATGGGGAGACCGCCAATTGTCGATCTCGATGTTACAACTAAGGTAATGAGCCTTAGAGGTTGCGTCAAGATGGGCTCTGACTGTTTTACGGCTTGTCAGCCGCCTCTACTAATTCATTTCGCTCAAGTCCGCCACCGGTGACTCGCCACGTTGACTATCATCTCTCCTGCTACGACAGGGTAGTAGGTTCGTGGATTATTATTATTGTTACGGGGATACCGTGGTTTACAGAGGTGAAAGAAGGTGAGGGCATGAATGGGTGGATATAGGAAAGTCAGAAGATTAATTTAAAATAAAATTTGAGCTATATTTCTTCCTTTTATCTTTTGTTACTTTTCAAATTTTAAACTTTACACTTTGCTAAGCAAATAACAAATCAGGTACAAAATCTAGTTCGTGAGCTTGGGTAACAATATTTAAAACAATCAGAATAATCAACAAATAACCAATTAACAACCTGGGCTTGAAGCTCACTTATTACAAATTTTACACGAGCGCTACTGCTCCTTTCAACCAGTGGAGCTTCTTTGCTCTACGAATTTACACTTTCCAGGCCTATCAAAGGCACAACCTACATATAAACAAATTAAACAGTATTCACCGTCTTTACTGCTCAACAGTCTGATTTGCCTTTAAAATGAAATGAATAAGGTGAACTGTAACAGGGGTAATAAGTACCCAGTCTACGTGGCCTTTGGTAAAAAGAAAAGGTTAAATTACTGGCCGAAAATCAATAGGTTAGGAGGCGAACACTTGTCCTCCTTGAAATTTACATGAAATACTTAAGACCCTACTTGGGCTTATGGCCCGACGTTACAGAGGCTAGGCCTATACTACGGAGGTGACTAGATGGAGAGAAAGTCTACAAATTAAGAGATAAATTTAAAGGTTACAAAATCATGGCCACCCCAATATCAGGTTGAGAGGGAATACAAGAGGGTACCTCACTCTTTATTCCCTAAGTTCGAGTACGTTCTTTAGGCTTGTTTGAGACTTTACATTAATAAATATTTTATTTGCTAGGGACTTAACGTCGCACCGACACAGATAGGTCTTATGACGACGATACAAATAAAATTTACTTTGCGAAAGACATTTGAGACCTACTCCTTGAGATAGCTTTCAAAGACTATTACGTTGTTAAGCAGAATCTGCCATTACCTTGAGCTGGTGGACCTCCTGAAGATGGACGAGGTAGCCCTTTCACCCTCTCCCCCGACGAACACACTCTAGAGTGGAGCAATCACAAAATACACCATGGCTTGATATGTCCCAGCTTTTATAGCGGAGAGGAAGATTCCAGATTTCTCTGCGTCGAAACCGTGACACATCCACAATTTTCGTTGGACAATCAAATAAATATTAAAAACCGTGATTGGTTACTTAAATAAATGTACACATTTTCTCATTGGTGGAAAGTTTAAGTTGGCGGGAAGAGATAGAGGTGTAGATAACTTTTGGACACAAAAAACAAACTATAAACAATTCAGTTTAGGAAACCTTGACATACAAAATTACTTTGAAAATTAATAGTTCGTCTTCACCCCAGAGAGCACATCATAAGTTGATAGTAGCGACATCTGTCGAGAAATGTCCAAACTTCTTCTATCAAACAGTTTGACGATCCAGTTCTAGATGGCCTTATAAAAGGCGCTTGATTTAAATGCATGGGGAAGGTGTACCTCGGGTACAATTAAAATGTTATTATTATTATTATTATTATTATTATTATTATTATTATTATTATTATTATTATGATTATTATTATTAATGGAAAAGTTAGGGCTCCTGGCCCTCTCTTACACTAAAAGCATAATATAATATAAATATGATCACGATACACTATAAACAAAAAACTTAAACCTAACTACGGTGATAATCTTCCATTACAGATGCAACTTAATTAATTTAACTACTCTAAGTTCGCATACCATTGCCATTCCCAACAACTAAACTACTATTTTTAACCTGTCGTCCCAAGTGTCGGGTACCAGACTCTGGAAATTTATTCCAGTGGATATTAGAAAATCTGCGAACTACAGTTCGCACCCACGACCCCAAACTTGTGGGAAAAGAGGTAGAAGAAGAAGAAGAAGTGTATCTATACAGTATAAGTTAAAGTCTTAAGGAAAATATAACAATTTACTCACACAATCATACATCATTCATTCCGGCAGTTGTATAGTTTAGGAAATAATTTCGGCAAGTAGATCTAAAGTTCTTCAAGCTCGTAGATTTTATAATATTCACTGGAATAAATTTCCGGAGTCTGTTACCCGACACTTGGGACGACCGGTTGAAAATAGTAGTTTTGTTGTCGGGAATGGCAATGGTATGGGAGCTGGAACGTGTATTACGTTCGTGAAATGAAGAAAGGTAGCGGGGTTCGGATTCATTCAACCTATAAACTAGAGTAGCTGTGCGTAGCTTAAGTAGTTCGTCGAATTTTAACCAGCCTAATATTTCAAAATAGCGTGTTACATGAGCAGAGTAATTTAATAAAAATATGAATCTTATACATGAATTTAATGCTTTTTGTTGTTTACTGGTCTGTTCAATAGTCGCATCAGCAAGTACAACATCACAGTTATTAACAAAAGGAGTATGAGCAGTGCCGGATTACCCAATAGGCAGAGTAGGCGCCGCCAATTGGCCCCGCACTGCTGGGGCCCCAAGAGAGCAGATCAAATTGAGATCCCAATTAGTAAATTATGTGGCCGAATGAACTGCGGGTAAGTTTACGGACAAATTTCAAGTAGTTTCTGAATTACAATGGCGAGCTGAGTTTATTTTAAATAATAACTGACGTACCAATACCACTTGTCTTTCATACACAGTAGTTCATGAATTGTAGATGTGAAGGGTAAGAAGCTTGGAGATCGACACCTGTTGCTCATAAGGAGGTCCTTAGCGACCAGTTTTACTGTCGTAATTTCCGTCGGTGTCTACCAGCTTAATTTTTTGAAATAAAGTGCAGTCAAATATTTCGAAACGTCATGACAATATCGAGGGTGTATATGAGTCTCGTCATACCAAATGAGTGTGCTGAACGGACATTTTAAAATTACAATTACTTAAGGGTTGTCATAGAACCTCGGCAAAAAGCGACTAAATACTCTTGCCATTATTTCTCCTGAAAATGACATCTTGCAAAAGAAACCCTCAATGATATCATTGCAAAAAGGTAAGGGAAGCGAATGTTTAAAGTGATGTTACTTTGTTTGGATTTGTTCTTTTCTGTTCTGTAGTGCTATATTAGATTCCTTAACCATGTTAATACAATATTATGTAATACTCTTGTCCGTTAAAGTAACTGGAACTTTAACATTATTATTTACAAAACTTACCACAGTGTAATTAAACAATGAAATGTATCATTTCGGCTTACAATAATTTTGTTGAATACATTATTCTTATAATGTCCTTAAATTGCAAGAGTTATGGCATGTAGCAATAATTTCTGAGCAGTGAAACGGAACCTCGTAGAGCTAATCAAGAAACAGTTTGCAGTTCTGGAACGTCTAAATTGAACTGCTTCCAAAAATTCACAATAGTCCCTCGAGCTCTTACGATTAATCCTATCACTTTAATTATGGTCAGTTCATAGATTAGTTTCTTTTCCCTTTCAAAGTCTTCTGCCTGGTCCGTGGATATTTCAAAACGTTTTGTGGTGTCTATTATATATCCCATACTCTCTGATTCCGTGTAGGCTATGATGACAATTCTCCTATTACTACCGTTATCGGTAAGTCCGGATACCTATTCGGCGAACCTATAACTTTTCTTTCTGAGGGAATTTGCTATCAAGGATAGAATCTTGTTATGTCTGGCGTTCCGCAACATCACTCCATGAGGGCAAAATCCCAAAACATGAGGAATGTTTTCTATCTCTGTTCGGCAATGCCGACAGAGGTTTCCGTTCTGGGACCTGATCGAATAGCGCACACATTAGCTGTCATTTTTATTCCCTCACACTATTCAGTGACTGATAAACCAGTATGATGTCGAACCCAGTTAATTGCGGGTTTATATTATATATATTTTCGTTTACGGCCGTTAGAGACCCGCTAGGTAACAGTTACATGTTTCTGGAAGCCTTCTTCACAGCCCAAAACTTTAGCATCCTTTCTCTGGCAGCCTTCCGTCTATCCACGGTTAAGTTTTGGTTCTTCATAGAATCCCTGGAATTTTGGCGATCACTGACCTAAACTTTGTTCGGTTTGAGATGTCTTCTGAATTTAGTCCCACCTGTTTGAGAGCCTTTCTCACCTCCCTGAACCATTTGTACGACACTTTAGGTCTGCTGTCTAGTACTGTGAACATCCTTTTCGTTAGTCTCTTCTCATTCATTGTAACTAAATGCCCATAGAATTTAAGTCTCCGTTTTCTCATGGACTCAGTTAGCTTTTCATTGTCACGTTAAAGTTGTTCCATTCCTCGCAACCTTTACTGTCCGTCCACAATCTTTGGACCCATTGTTTTGCGAAGGATCTTTTTTTCGAATTTCTCAGCTTTCCTCAGTCCCGCTTTCCCTGTCATTTGGAGGCATTCACTAGCGTACAGACATTCCGTTTTAATCACGGTATTGTGGTTGTACCGGGCGGTACACCTCTACACCGTTGATTTAAAAGTTGCGCCAGTTGAAAATCCTCTTCTGGAGGAAGGTTGAACTTTATCTATTCTATTAATCTACTAATTTCTCAGAAGATGTCACTACCTGGAAATTTTTGAGTTTGTGAACTGTGTCATTTTTGATGTGTTTTTGTTTCGCTTGAAGTAAGAAGTGTGAACTTTCTCTTTTAGAGGACACTACTGAAGATCAACAATAGTGCAACCTAGTGCGGAGTCAAAGAACTATTTTGTTGAAGAAATTTTTATTTCAAATGTTTGTTCTTTGCTAAATTTCTTTCTGTTATTGTTTAAGTTGGCTGTATACCCCTCTTTTTCCCCTTATTTTGGATCTAGCCAATCCCGAATTTCTTTAATTAATTTTCCACCAATAATGTGTTTCTTCTTCCTCTATGTAGGGGTTTCTTTTCCCTAGCCAATAAAATTTTTGTGGGAGGGTGTTTTCTTTCCCCTAACGCCTAGAATCTTCCGTGAGAGGATATAAACTGCTGATTTTGGGGTCTCCGGGCCACTTCTGTTCCATCTTTCAGTGTATTAAGTACATAGCAGGAGGCGGGAAGCGCCTCTTTCTTCGGCGGCGTCTACAACAAGGTAATGGCCAAGTAATAACTTCTTTCTTTGCTTGCTCAGCAGTTTAATCTTCGGGGCGGGTTCTAGGCCTTCCACCATGTAACCTTCCTTTAAAATGTAAAGACTACTGGTACCTATCCTATCTTCTAAACCACATATTGGAATAGAGAGTGCTAACCCTCTCGAGTTCCCACTCATATTGTTTTGAGGTGGACTTATTTTCTCAAACCAATTCTTCCGTGATGTAATGTAAATTGTTATTTTCTGAAGTCACCTCCGTAGTATGGGATTAGCCCTTGTATTAACGGCCTAGTGCCAAGTAGGTCTTAAACAAAGTGTATCAGGAGTGCGGTTAGCCTCCTCTCAAATTGTTATTTTAGAGGTCATGTAATCAACCTTCTTTTTCATTCAATAGACCTCAGTAGGTTGGGTATTTTACCCCTGTGAATACGTCCTTAGAGGACAGCTTGAAGGTAGAGTTTGGTGTGGCCTTTGAGAGGCTTAAATTTTGAGAGCGGATCGCTCTTTTGAAATGGAGTGTCATATGCCTCGTGGAGGCTTTTCTGTGTAATTCGGAGCCAGGGGCTCCTAGGGATGAATGGGGTTTTCTGCCCCTCTGTTAAAACTTGTGTTTGTGGTAAAACTGAGCTGATCGCTGAAGTCAGGGCGTGAAGCCCAAAACCTGTAAATATTGTAACTCCCCTTTGTTTTGCTACATTGTACCTGCCATGTCTGTTATTGCTTTGTTTTTGGAAAAGGAAATATAACCTTGTTAAATTTTAAATTAATTTTACATGCACTATAATTTCGTAGCTTGAAACCCATTCACACCCGCACCTTCTTTTACGCATAACTACCGCTAAAACACGGTAACAAGTGGTAGCAGAGCGTGGTTGAATGGGTCTCAATTTAGCCCCTTTCGACGGCTAAACATTGCTTTGATTCGAACTCTAACAATTTTCTCAGTTGCTGGAATTTTTTGAGTTTTTCAAAATTGTTCTGTCATCATGCCCGGCCCTCGCGATGTTCTCCTCCTTAACTATTTGCGCAAAGAGGAGTTGATATACGAGTTAACTATCAGAAATGTGCAATCTGGAGGCACGGTTGCAATCGACACCAACAAGCTTAGAGAGTCCCTTGATTTGCCCATTTCCATCCCCAATTTGGGAGAGAAAGAAATTGATGATTCTCTTTCCACGATCGTCGAGAATATTACTGGGCTAGCATCTGTAGTCAGCTTTTTTGATGAAAACGATCCGTCTCCTAATCAAATTAAGCGTGTGCAAGGCAGGCTGTATCACTTTGCAAATAGAGTTAATGATCTGTTGTCTCTAAAGGTGAATGACGTTCAGAGGAAGGACGCTAATACGCTCCTTGAAACTATTTCTGAATTGTCTAATAAGGTTACTCAATTGCTAACCGGCGAAGTTCCTCCCAAAACTGATCAACCCGCCACAGTGAACGTAGGTAGTGATGAAGAGCCTCCTCAGGGAGAAGTCAATAGGATAACCGTTGCTGCTCAAACTATCTCTGCCCCATCGAACAACGAATCTGAACGCCGTGCGTCATTGGGTAACATCCGCTCTGAATTAACTTCTTTGCCATTGAAACCTTTAACGACTATGTCACCGGGGTTCAGTAGCTTGCCTCATCCATTGGCAATGTTGCTTAGAGGTATCTCTAAGTTTTCCGTCAACACCACCAGTGATGTAATTTCATTTTTAAGATTTCTAGTGGAATTTCAGGATCATGCTCTTGTTTTTTCTCTTTCGCCATGTCAAATTTTGCAAATTATCTATCCGTATGCTATTGGTATTCTCTCTGATAAAATCGTAAGAGCCATTGCCGAGCAATCATCTATTGAGGATTTCCATGCCCATTTGCTAGCTAACTTCATCCCGGCTAGGGCCAGGTCCTCCCTGATTCAGAAGTACTATTACCGTGTACAGCGCTTGGATGAAAACTTGGCTGATTTCATACAAGATATCAAATTCTACACTAGGGTGTTTGCTCTGCACTTTCCTGAAGATCAGATTGTGCAGGCTATTGTAGAAGGTATTTCACCATCCTACAGGTCATATTTGTGTTTCGCGGCGTGTCCGCAAACCTTCTCTGAACTTGAAGCATTGGCCGTCTCAGCGGAAGGAGTTAGATACGCCGATTCTTTGCGTGTCGCGAAAGAACCCCCGCCTTCCTTTAGTAACACTCGGCCTCCACCTCGCCGACCAGTCAATCTCCGTAAATGTTATGCTTGCGGGGCGCCTGACCATCTGCGCAACAAGTGTCCACTGATCAAGCCAAGTGGGACTAGGAATGGAGCTGGTTCATCACAAGGCTGCTTTAAATGTGGGGCTTTCTCACATATCGCCAAGAATTGCCCAAACTCAAATAGCACCCCCTCCTGCTCTGGTGCAAATTCCACCCATGCCAATAATAAAAAGTGACTAGCGGCTTCGGCTGAGTCGACTAATTCTGCTTTCCAAGGCTCAGCCCCGGGCAAAAGGGTCGAGAATTCAGGGAATGAGCAATCTTCAAATTCTTTTTTTGAATGCCCCAGAGAGTGTCTCAGGATTGCGGCGGATACCCCCGCACCTGTTCCTTTTTTTAGGATTGAGTTGAATAACGAGCCTATAACAGCTCTCTTAGATTCAGGCAGCGTTTGTTCCATTATTTCGGCTGATTGGTATTCTAAATTGAAATCTGTTTGTAAACTCCCTGACTATGACTCATCTCCTGTTAAATATGTTTCGGCTAATTCATCTCCATTAGAAATTCTAGGTTCCTTACATGTCAAAATTCGTGTTTTTAAATTTACATGGAAAATCAAATTGTTTGTGGCCAAGCATTTGTCTTGCCCCATTATACTGGGAGCGGACTTCATGTCTCACACTGGTCTGGTGCTCGATCTTCAGAGTAAGTCGTGCACATTCAAATTTGCCTCTAATTGTAAAATCCCTCTATTAAAGTGTAATTCTGCATCATGTTCATCTATTTCGCCTACCCAGGATGAGATGTTGTTAGACCTTAGACATCTACCTGAGGAGCAGGCTGATAGTATTCGCAAATTGTGTCAGTCGTTTCCCGAGGTGTTCTCTGATACTCTTGGTGTTACTGACCTTATTGAATACAAAATTGAGGTCACGGATTCGATTCCTGTCCGTTTTCCACCGTATAGGCTATCTCCACCTAAAATGAAGGCTCTGAAAGAAATCATCGATCAGATGTTGAAGGATGGTATTATTAGGCCCTCTAAGTCAGCGTATTCTTCGCCTATTTTTCTAGTCCCGAAACCCCAAGGAGGCTTCAGGCCTGTCATTGATTACAGGGCTCTCAATCGGAAGGTGGTGTTGCAATCTGTGCCCCTTCCCGACCTTCATTCTTGTTTTTCATGGTTTCGTAAGGCCAAGTTCTTCACCATCTTGGACTTAAATCAGGCCTATAATCAAATTCCCCTAGCCGAAGAGTCTAAACATCTTACAGCGTTTGCCACGGACTGGAATTTATACGAATACAACCGCGTGCCTTTCGGGCTCCCCACGGGGGCAGCTGTGCTCACTAGGCTACTAGATAGGGTCTTTTCCGACATCAAATTTGAGTACTTATATCACTACTTAGATGATGTCGTCGTATTTTCAGAGACCTTTGAAGAACATCTAGATCATCTGCGAGAAGTTCTCGATCGCCTTCGTAAGGCTGGGTTAACTGTTAAGTTGTCCAAGGTTGCCTTTGCTAAGCCCTCTATGTCATTCCTAGGGCATATTGTGTCACCCGATGGAGTAGCAGTCGATCATTCTAGAACACAGGCCATCCGTGATTTTAAACCTCCCAAGGACATCAAAGGTATCGCCAGGTTCATTGGTATGGTGAATTTCTTCAGGAAGTTCATTCCTAACTTTGCTAATAGAGCGGCGCCCTTAAACCTTCTTCGTAGGAAAGGCATCAAATTCGAGTGGGGACCTTCTCAACAAGCCGCTTTTGAAGATCTGAAATTAGCTCTCTGTAATGCCCCTGTACTTGCTATGCCTGATTTCTCGAAGAAATTCATCGTCCAAACCGACGCATCGTCGTCAGCAGTAGCTGCAGTTCTTCTTCAAGAGACTGAACTAGGGAGGCGACCCATCGCCTATGCGTCTAGGACATTGTCAGCTCAAGAAGCAAAGTACTCCATATATGAGCTTGAAGGTTTGGCAGTCTTATTCGCCTTAGAAAAGTTCCGTCTCTATCTGGAACACGTCAAATTCGATCTGGAGACAGATAATCAAGCCTTAAGCTGGGTCTTAGGTAGGCCGCATCGTACAGGTCGTATAGCCCGTTGGGCCATCCGTATTTCTGCCTTCCAATTCGATGTACGGCATATCAGAGGTACTGAAAATGTTGTTGCCGATGGACTCAGCCGTATGTTTCATAACGACGTAGAGACCCACGAACCGGTCGACAGTTCATCACCTTCCGAGTCCATACTATCTGGTGTTAATGCCATCTTAACAGATGCTCCCATGCTTTTTAGGGATATTGAGAAATACCAACGTGAAGATCCGACGCTGGCTCCGATAATGGAAACCCTTTCTTCGGGGGAACATGCTGTCCCTTATGTTCTGAGGAATGGTGTTCTATGTTGCCCTTCGAGGCATGATAAGTTGATGAAAGTTGTTGTTCCAGCGGTTCTTGTACCTATGATCTTCAAATACTATCATGAGACCCCATTGGGGGGGCACCTGGGTATCTTTAAAACTCGTGAAAAGATTCGTGAAATGTTCATCTGGAAAGGTATGGACGGTGAAATTCGGGAACTTGTAAAAGCTTGTAAATCTTGTTTGATCAGTAAACCCACCATGTCCACTAAAGTAGGCCTTTTGTCTTCTCATCAAGCGTCGCGCCCCATGGAACGCCTGTATATTGATTATGTAGGACCCTTCCCCCAGTCGAAGGGAAATGCCAACAAATTCATCTTTGTATGTGTAGATGGTTTTACCAGATTTTCTTGGTTATTTCCGACTAAGCTGGCTACCGCTCAGTCCACCATTACTTGCCTAAATTCTATTTTCGCTTCTTTTGGTCCGTGCCAATACATTGTATCTGATAATGCTAAGGCTTTTACATCTAATTTATTTCGTAAATTCTGTTTTGACTTGTCCATCTCTCATGTAACTACTTCCGCTTATTACCCTCAACCATCTCTGGCTGAACGGGTTAACCGTAATCTCAGGTCCGCACTTATTGCCTATCATCATGAAGATCATTCTAGGTGGGACACGTCCCTGCATTGGTTAGCTTTTGCTTTGAATTCGGCGGTCCATGAATCACACAAATTTACTCCAGCTTCTTTAATGTTCAAGTTTGTTCCCAACTCGCCGCTCTCTAACCTCTGGTCTCTGAATGACATTCTGCCCGAGACAATAGATCCGGACAACATTAAAGATCTTTGGAAGAAGGCTAAAGCCAATCTTAAAGTGTCTCATGAAAAGGTTAGGGAAAGGTATGATCGTGGACGGAGACCCACCCCTTTGAAGGTAGGCGACCAGGTTATGGTCAAAAATTTTGTTCCCGCGGGCAAGCTTGCCCCCAGATTTCATGGGCCTTGTATCATTCTCGATTTTCTTACGCCGGTTACCTTATTGCTAAGTAATCCAGCCACCGAGAGGATATTTAGAGTTCACCTGTCCCAGGTGAAACCGGTGTAATTTCTGTGTTAACTTGCTTCATATTATTTTGAAAGGATATGAAGGTTATATTTTTTTTTGAGTTTCACTTTTAAGGCATTCTGCCCCTTCTGTAATATTTTGGTTTTAGATGTAAGCCTTGTGCAAAACCTGCCCCGACCCGTTAAACTGCCATCCTGTTCTTGCCACGGCCATTACCACGCTCCCGTCTCCTGTTCCACCTTACACTGTGGCTTCATAATAGTAAATGCCATGGATATCTACACGCCGCTGGCCCCTCAACCTCTCCACAAGCCTGTACCCTCAAAGAAGATGATAGTCCAACACAATTCTGCCGCCTAGCTTTAATGTTTCAGCGCCCCCGCAGCCGCGCAGCGCCGTGCAGCGACTGGGGAGGGGGATGGGCCCCCTCCTCTCCAGCGAGGACGACATGTGCACGGCGAGCCGGAACTCTCCTCCCGGCCAAGGCTGATGTGCGGCGCACGACCTGCTACATGCCCGCAGCCTGTATCTGTTCACCGCGGGCGCGGCGTACTTCAACTCCTCTGCTCCCCTCATAGTGCGGGCGAGCGGTATCTCAGGGTACTTGAGGGGTCCGAGCGGCCTCCGTTGGACGCAAGCTGCAACGGCCGGTCTGGCCATCCGACTCAATCTACATCAACTACATGGACAGTCACCATAAGCAATAACTACACTTGGGAATTCAACAACAATATTTGGTGGACATTGCAAAATTTTTCTTCACCTTTAAGTATTAAAAGTTTATCTTCAGAAATTCAAATTCTAAAAACAGAAAGACTTTACTTCACCTGCAACAACAAATTTTGAAACTGAATTAAGAAATCTTGTAAATGCTTCTGCTATCTATCTTCGTATCAACATCATTACTTGGACTTTGTTTCAAACTGATTTCATGTGTCACCCCTGGAGGAACTTTTGGGGGGGGGGAGGTCTGTACCGGGCGGTACACCTCTACACCGTTGATTTAAAAGTTGCGCCAGTTGAAAATCCTCTTCTGGAGGAAGGTTGAACTTTATCTATTCTATTAATCTACTAATTTCTCAGAAGATGTCACTACCTGGAAATTTTTGAGTTTGTGAACTGTGTCATTTTTGATGTGTTTTTGTTTCGCTTGAAGTAAGAAGTGTGAACTTTCTCTTTTAGAGGACACTACTGAAGATCAACAATAGTGCAACCTAGTGCGGAGTCAAAGAACTATTTTGTTGAAGAAATTTTTATTTCAAATGTTTGTTCTTTGCTAAATTTCTTTCTGTTATTGTTTAAGTTGGCTGTATACCCCTCTTTTTCCCCTTATTTTGGATCTAGCCAATCCCGAATTTCTTTAATTAATTTTCCACCAATAATGTGTTTCTTCTTCCTCTATGTAGGGGTTTCTTTTCCCTAGCCAATAAAATTTTTGTGGGAGGGTGTTTTCTTTCCCCTAACGCCTAGAATCTTCCGTGAGAGGATATAAACTGCTGATTTTGGGGTCTCCGGGCCACTTCTGTTCCATCTTTCAGTGTATTAAGTACATAGCAGGAGGCGGGAAGCGCCTCTTTCTTCGGCGGCGTCTACAACAAGGTAATGGCCAAGTAATAACTTCTTTCTTTGCTTGCTCAGCAGTTTAATCTTCGGGGCGGGTTCTAGGCCTTCCACCATGTAACCTTCCTTTAAAATGTAAAGACTACTGGTACCTATCCTATCTTCTAAACCACATATTGGGATAGAGAGTGCTAACCCTCTCGAGTTCCCACTCATATTGTTTTGAGGTGGACTTATTTTCTCAAACCAATTCTTCCGTGATGTAATGTAAATTGTTATTTTCTGAAGTCACCTCCGTAGTATGGGATTAGCCCTTGTATTAACGGCCTAGTGCCAAGTAGGTCTTAAACAAAGTGTATCAGGAGTGCGGTTAGCCTCCTCTCAAATTGTTATTTTAGAGGTCATGTAATCAACCTTCTTTTTCATTCAATAGACCTCAGTAGGTTGGGTATTTTACCCCTGTGAATACGTCCTTAGAGGACAGCTTGAAGGTAGAGTTTGGTGTGGCCTTTGAGAGGCTTAAATTTTGAGAGCGGATCGCTCTTTTGAAATGGAGTGTCATATGCCTCGTGGAGGCTTTTCTGTGTAATTCGGAGCCAGGGGCTCCTAGGGATGAATGGGGTTTTCTGCCCCTCTGTTAAAACTTGTGTTTGTGGTAAAACTGAGCTGATCGCTGAAGTCAGGGCGTGAAGCCCAAAACCTGTAAATATTGTAACTCCCCTTTGTTTTGCTACATTGTACCTGCCATGTCTGTTATTGCTTTGTTTTTGGAAAAGGAAATATAACCTTGTTAAATTTTAAATTAATTTTACATGCACTATAATTTCGTAGCTTGAAACCCATTCACACCCGCACCTTCTTTTACGCATAACTACCGCTAAAACACGGTAACAGTGGTATCTTAGTTTAGCTCGCGTGGGCCGATGACTTTCGATGTTGGGCCCCTTTAAACAACACAGTTTAACTCGCCTGGAGATGGTTTTCTTCTTGTATACAGAATGTGTCCTACGAACAGCCGCAGCCATCTTCTCCTATCTAGTGTTGTTTGCTTCTCTTTCATTAGTTTTCAATTGCACTATTTCACCCAAGTATTAAAGGTATCAACTCTTTCTATTTTACCGTGTTCTGTCTTCGGGTACCGAGGGGTTATTTTGATGTTTGTTATATATTTAGTTTTTTCGAAAGAAATCTGGAGTCCTGCTTTTACTGCTTGTAGTTTTATTACATATAGCTGTTCTATTGCTGTGGCAGTATTCCTAGATAGCAGCTCGAGGTCATCAGCAAAGGCAAGGCAATTAATCATGACACCACTTTTTGATCCTCCAATGTATATTTGGTTAAGTAGTCCTTTTCTGTCCAGTTCTTTTTCCCATTCCCGGATAATCTTCTCCAACACACAGTTGAAAAGAATTAGTGGCAGTCTATCACCCTGTCTGATTCCGGTTTTAATTTCGAATTGCTTGGAGATCTATCCCATGAACTTAGCTTTCGAATGTGTGCCAGTTAAAGTCTGCTTAATAATTGCCGTTGTTTTGGCGTCGATTCCAAATTCCACCAATATATTGAATAGCACTTCCCTGTCGACTGTATAATACGCCTTCTTGAAGTCTACAAAAATTACTACCAGATCTTTTGAGAGTACACATTTCAGACTCGAGATTTGATCAATGCATGATCTTCCCTTACTAATCCCCCTTGGTACTCGCCTAGTTGGTGATCCACTTGTTCCACAAGTCTCTTCTGTAGTGCTTTACACAGTGTCTTATATGTAACAGGTGTGATGGAAATGCCGAGGTAATTGTTAGGATCTCCTCTATCACCTTTTTTGTGTAGAGGATGAATGATATCGTTGTTCCAGTCTTCAGGGATAACCTCCATTTCCCGAATCTTTTCCATTTCTTGCCTTAAAATTGTGATTGCAACTTATCCACCACTTTTCAGCATCTCTGTGGTGACAGAGTCTTCCCCTGCAGCTTTGTTGTTCTTTAAGTCTGTAATTATTTCACGGAGTTCTTTTTCGTCAGATGGTATTGCGTTTCCATTCCGTTGCTTTGGATCCTCTTTTGGCCATTTATTTTAGGTTCTTCGCCGTTTCAACAATTTCTCAAAATATATAGCTAATATCTCACAATGTTCATTCTTATTCACAGCCGATTTTCCATCTTCTCTTCGAAATCTCATGGTGGATGGTTGATATCCATTCATGTGCTCGTTAAAGATCCTGTAAAGGGTTCTAGTATTGTTCTTCTTAAATTCCAAGTCAATACTTCGGATTTCTTCAGATATCAGGTTCCTTTTGGCTTGCCGGAGGGTCTTTGCTGTCTGTTTGCGTACCTCTTTGTATGTCCCAAATTTATCTTTTGTTTTATCTGCGCAACATGCTTCATAGGCTGCAGCTCTTCTATCAATTGCTCGAAAGTCTCCATTTTTTCTCCCGCATACGTCTTTGAAATTCGTTTCTGTTTTCTTGAAGTTTTTCTTGGTTTACTTTTATTAAAACATTTGGATGGAGTCTCTTCTTGTTTAGCTGGTTTGCGGATTTATATTGTTCAAATTGCGCCACACCTTTTCCTTTGTGAGGTAATTTACACCATCTCTTTTGTTCACAGTTTCTAAGCTCTACTCTGATTTTGTAAGCCGAAAGTGTGTACGTTTATCAAAAATGTGCTCTTGTTACTCTAATCCAAGCTCTGTGAGACATTCATTGCTTTCTTTAATGCCATCTTGTATATGGGTTCCCTTCCAGTGCAAGCAATTTACAATTATTGATATGTTGTACTCTTGATTCTTAAGATGCGCAAAAAAGACCAAGACCTTTAACATTATTTCTAGAATATATATGGAATCAGGTATGTCAGCTGGAAGTTATATACTTTATTTAGCCGCATTCTTGATTAGCTTCTCTATATCAGAAAGAAATCCTGTAGGAATCAGTTCTGGACAAGTTGTTTGGAAAGGATGTACACGCACGCACATTAATGGTGTCCCGACATAAACAATCAACACTGCCCCACTCCAGTACTGAAAAGGAGTGGAAGGGAGTGGACAGGTAGTGCTGAATACACAGTGTGTGTATTCCGGCGTTATACTGTAACATTGTAATAAGATGGCTCCTATCCTATCACAGGTGAATCGAGGCCATATTATTGGCATGTGGGAGGCTCACATGGTCCCAAGCAATAGCACAAGCAATACCATGCAGTCTTAAGACAGTTTGGAGATGGATAGAACTATGGCAAGAACGAGGTGAAGAATGATTGGTAGACCCGATATAACGCAGCTACAAAATATTCCTAACTAGTATAAAATACTTTTCGGTTAAAAACCTTCTTTACCTCTTAATACTGTAAATAACAGAGTAGGTTACTTTTTAATTTCTTTATGTTAAAATGCTATTTGTTCGGGGCGTCGAACTATAGAGTTCTTTTGCCGCTGCTTGCACAATATATGAACCTGCATGTAATTGGAATTGCGGAAGTGTTGAGTGTTGAATGTGAGAATCGTTAAGGACAACACAAACACGCAGTCCCCAGGCCGGGGATATAATCATTTACAATTAAAACCCCCTGAGCCGGCCGGGAATCGAACCCGGGGCGGCCGGACGCGTTGCCCCGTACACCGCGAGGCCGGACGAGTAGATAACCTAATGCTGTACTTCAATACATCCGCCATTGTGCCCATTTCGATCACAACGAAGTCTTGTAGCGGGCTGTCTGCATGCAGTTCATGCAACAATGCGTTAAGCGAGAAGGTGAGTCATTGTGCCTTCGACACTACCCCTTCACTCCCTTCCCCCATGTTTTGTACTGGATTGGCCTTCAACACTACCCCTTCACTCTCTCCTCTTCCTTTCAGTACTGGAGTGGGGCAGTGTTGATTGTTTATGTCGGGACACCATTAATGTGCACGTCTGTACAAGAGCTGGTGATATTGAGGAATTTAGTATATGACATTTTTGGTCAGACTGTAGTAAGGGCGAAGAAATGAGCATATCTATTTTAGAATTAAGGTTATTAATTACAGAGGGTCCATTAAATGCCAATTCGTTCGTGAAGGACACTCTAAGATAACGAATTTCTTCTCCATTTTTAAGGACTGTGATAACATAAGATATGTACAAATGATCTTCCAAACGTTCACCATTGTTGATATAATACAAATAGATTTGTTCACATTAACTGAAAAGGCTATTTCTTGAAAATATCCAATTATAATTATGGTTAATTCCGGTACAGATTCTATACTGTTACCAATGATAACAGTGTCGTCAGCAATGCCAATGGCAGTAAGGTTAGGTAGGTGGGATGTTAAGGAAAAGCCATAATGTTTTACTACTGTTTCCTCAGTTAACTCTTCTAGTATATGATCTCTTGCAATGTTATACAAAACGGGAGAGAGTGGTGATCTTAGCAGTCAGTGTGATTGTGTGTTTGATATGCTTCCTACAAAGCCATTACAACATTGGTAAGTTTCGACGGTATTCCATGTGAACAGAGTGTTCTTCGAAGGTGACTGTGTCCAGTGTAGTAAACGCTTTTGTGATGTCTGATATGACAATACAGGCGCGCTTCCTTTTTGACTTCGCTTCAGAAACAATAGAGGTGTTAACATGTGTCTCGGGTGATGATGTGAAGCCTATCTGATGTTGATTAAAGACAGTATGATTCCTAGTAAGAGAATCAAATATTTTCTCAATGACACAGCGAACAACGGATCAATTGAAATTGGACGCCAATTTTCAACTTGTGCCGGATCACTTTGAGACAATCAGGAACTTTCTAGATACTGAGAATCCTGGAAGCAATACTAGCTGTGATGTCATAAGCTATCTCGTCCTTGATCGCACGCACTAATACATGGTCTGGTCCAGGAACGGTGTCCACCACGATTTTGTGCACTGCTTTGGATACCACATCTTTACTAATCCTGCAGCCAAACGTGTCATTTACAAAGAATGTGTCCTCATCATTTACTTTAGAAGGATAGGAATCACGCTCAGAGATACAGGCCACTGAGAAAATATCAGAAAAAATACTGTAATTCATGAAGGTCAATAGTACTGGAAATGTCATGAGATCTCGGCACACAGGGAACTCCTTTACAACGTTGATTGTAATATTGATATTGAGATAACTGGTACAAATACTTTTGTTTCCTCTTTTCTCGTGCTCTCTTAGTTGCTCTTTCTGGATTACTTGATTTTGTGTAATCATGGGATGCATGAATATCACGCTTAAATTTTCGTGTTTCATAGTACTTCCAAGAGGGATGCCTCGGACCTGGTAACATAGCAACTGCAGTAGCAAGGAATTTAAGAAATTCTTCCACTAAGATATTAAATTCATTATCGTTAAGTTGTAATTGAAATTTCTCCTCAAATGCAGAAATTTGTTGTTTATATTTGTTTTGATTATAATCAACTGGAGAACTAACCTTTATTTGAGCTGTTGAGGAAGATTGATCAGGGGGAGTGAAATCGCAGAAGTCTTCTGTTGTGACAGTTTGCAGTTTTAGCACGATGGACTTTTGGGTGAGCTTCATTAATATGTATGTTGACACCATGTGCAGCCTGACAGATTTTTTCACAGTGGGGATATTTAAGAGAGGGTATTGCAGTATTCGGTTCTACACACTGTTGAAGTGTTTGGGACATTGCATGACACCGGGCCAAATGTACAGTAGCGGTAAAAATATCCAAACGCCATGAAATAAGGAATGTAGAATATGGAAATTTTGGCAATATATTGGTCGAGGTAACCTATTTAATCGATTAAAGGTACAAGACTACGGTTAATATCAGCACGAGGAAAGCCATTGCAATTGTGCCACGCTGGTCCATTAATAACCGATGTAATCGCCCGATTGTTGAATGCTATTTGTTTTACGTCGCACCGACACAGATAGGTCTTTTGGCGACGATGGGATAGGAAAGGCCTAGGAAGTGGAAGGAAGCGGCCGTGGCCTGAATTAAGGTACAGCCTCGGCAGACTGTTGAATGGAGACATGCAAACGTGCATACATTGTGTCGTACAGGTGCCAGATGTCAGCTTGTTGGAAGGAGTTCCATGCCTGTTGCATTTCGTCGGTCAATACAAGTACGGTGAATGCCGGTTGTGGAGGACGCTGCAGTTGTCGTCCAATGATGTCCCACAAGTGCTCGATTGGTGGCAGATCGGGAAACGAGCCGGGCAAGGCAACAAGTCGACACTCTGTAGAGCACCTTGTGTTACAGCAACGGCACGGGGGAGTGAATTATCCTGTTGGAACACACCCTCGGGGATGCTGTTCGTGAATGATAGCTCAATAGGTCGAATCACCAGACGGACCTATACATCAGCGGGTAGGTTTCGTGGGATAACCACGAGAGTGCTTCCGCTGTCGTAGGAAATTGCTCCCCAGACCAGAATACCCGCTGTAGGTTCAGTGTGTCAACGCCGCAAACAGGTGGACTGCAGGCGCTCGCTTGGCCTCTTTCTAACCAACACACGGCTAACATTGGCACCAAGGCATAACCGGCCTTCATCGGCAAACACAACGGACCTCCATTCCATCCTCCAATAAACTTTCGCTTGACACCACTGAAGTTGCAGACGGCGGTAGTTTGGGGTAAGAGGAATGCACGCCCCAGGGCGTCTGGCTCGGAGCTATCCTTCAAGTAACCGATTTCGAACAGTTCGTTCCGTCACTGTGGTGACAACTGCCACCTTAATTGCTGCTGCAGACGCAGTCCGCTGCGCTACTACTATACACCGAATACGGTGGTCCTCCCTCTCGGTGGTGCTACGGGGACGTCCAGAGCCCGGTCTTCTTTCGAGCGTACCTTCTCGTGACCACTGCTGCCAGCACGCATGCACAGTGGAGACATTCTTGCCAAGTGGTTCTGCAATAGCGCGGAAGGAAAATCCATCTTCACGTAGCCTTATGACTGCGGCCTCTTTCAACCACAGTGAGCTGTTGATACTGGCCTCTTCGTCGTTGTAAAGGCATTCTTGACCCACTCACAGTCTTTCTCACTCCCGCTCCTGCACAGTACAGCCGGTATTTAAATCAAACCTGATGTGCAACGTCATGGGGCCGCTACTAGCGCCACTCTAATGCGATTGTGACGTACCAGGTCACCTTAATTTTAATATAAATACATACTCGCTCATTTCCCTCTCCATAAACAATGTATCTTGGGCGCCAACCTTCAAACCTGCGGCTTGATGACGATAGTTGATAATTAATAGTAATACGTAATAGACTCCAGATACTCCCAGAGGTGGGGTGACAGAACACTAAGCATCAAGTACACACTAACTAGGAAACTAAGGATCATTTATATATGAAAGTACCAATTCAAATAACGATTTATTAGGATGATAAACGTAACGGCGTATTAAAGAAAACTGAACTTACGGAAACAAAAGAAAAAATGAATGAATGATAATTCAATAAAATTAACATTTACGCGGAAACTTGCAGTAATTTATGCCATAAGCTCACCATTTATAGATTCTGGTACCTGGCTACGTTCTGTTACGAATAAAACTCCATTTGTTTCATTACTCAAATTTATTTCAGGATGGCCTAATAAATGCACACACACACACACACACATATATTTAAACACAAGCAATTCTATCCCGTTATGAATGGTCATACTAATTACCAGTCTATTTACAAATCTCTCTACCATATGGTACAGCAAGCGTCCATCCCGTTCCTTTACCTGGGACGCTAATCCTTACTTTACTTTCCCAAAGTCCAGTCACCTCCTACAGCCGCCGTGGGTAGACGGCTGGATTTGACACAGTGCCACTCGCTATACAACACACGACGATTGTACGTAGGTTCGGCTTCACAGATGTACTTCACACAGTCCCATGCAGTGAACGACAAAACTGCTCAACAGTATTCAACAGCAGGACGATACTCACAACGGCGAACATTAACACAGATCATTTATCCTCGCACTCACGAGAGCGCGTTTCCTCGCTGGCTCACGGCGATTCTCAGTCCACAGAATTACACGAACACACAGTACAGTCTACCGCTGTCTCCTCCAGTTACACACTCACTGGTCTCACGGACACCACAACAACAGTTCCTGGTTCAGACCTCGGTGGGACACTAGCGACAGCGAACACCTCTGTCGCCCTCAGCCCAGCCACCGAACCCCAACTCACTGAGCGTCACACTGATTCCCCCTCGGAGCCCAACTGTCACTCAGAGTCGAATCTCTACTTCCGGGCCCAACATTGACTGACTCTCCGCGGCTAGCCTCCCTTTTTATAGCTCGCGTGATTTGATCCGGAAATTTCACGATGTCATTACAGGCAGAACATTCCCGTTGAATCTCTAAGGAACTCACAGCTAAGCCGGCCGCCGAGAACAATACACGGAAAGCTCGGCTCCAATCCACAGGCCGGCTGGGAGATTCCAGGTCGTCTGAGTCAACAGCCCCTTCCTGGAAGTACCGAAAGGAGCTACTACGGGGCTGGCACGTAACATTGCCCCCCTTCGAGAGCTGATCGTCCCGATCAGTAACCCTCTCAGCTGTTCTATGGTACGGCGCCCGGCGGTCTAGATACACCACCTTCATCTTGCACATTGGTCTCCGTCGTACTCGGTAGCTGACGTTCCTTATTCCTCTCAGAACGTGACAGAGGCGGTTCCATGTCCTCTGGAGCTTGAAAGACAAGCATTTCTTCCTTACGGAATTATATAGTCATCCTAGGTCATCCTCGTGATTTCCCGGGGCGTCCGCTCGTTCGTCGTGCCGCACCTTCACCCGGCTCCTCTCTGTGTTCGAACTCTTCTTGATAGCGGCGCTCACATCCTCCGATCTCCTTGTCAGGTCCAGGTAGTACCTATCGGTCGGGGTAGGATGGTCCTCAGGCTGGCCGAGCACCAAATCCACCGGAAGTTTTCAGCTCTCTTTCAGATGGTGTCCTGGCTGGAGAAGATCCCGTAGCCTCGTGCACTACGGACGGGACTCGGCAGGAAACTTCGTATTCGGCCTCCCTCCTGGAACAGAATTCGCAGTCTTCTGGACAAGGTCTACGGGACAGAGCGTCGACCTGCGGAACATGCTTTATCTCACGTGGGCCCTCGTCGACATTTCTCCGTCCGTCACCCATCTTCTCCTGGCCGTCCCCTGTATTCTTCTGGTCGTCCTCAATCTTCTTCTGGGCATCTTCCGTCTTCTCCTGGCCGCCCTCCATCTTATTCTGGTCGTCTTCAGTCTTCTTGCGGCCGTCCTCCAGCATCTTCTGGACGTCTTCCAGCATCATCTGGCCGTCATCTGTCCTTTTCCTGTCGTCTTCCATCTTCTTCTGGCAGTCTTCCGTCTTATCCTGGCTGTCCTTCATCTCATTCTGGTCGTCTTCGGTCTTCTTTCGGCCCTCTTCCAGCATCTTCTGGCCGTTTTCCAGCATCTTCTCGCCGTATTATATCCTTTTGTGGTCGTCTTCCATCTTCTTCTGACCATACTCCGTCTTCTCCTGGTGGTATGTGTAACACAGCTGTTCAGTTGATTGATTATTCAATTTATCTGGACGTAATTGACCTCTAGTTTTATGGTTCGACGCAGTAGTTTGTTATTTAATTGATATATTTTCTGAGTTTATCTAGTACACTCACTGACATTTTAACACTAGGAGTTTGATTTCATAATGTCAGATTGAAGCATTCGGTCATCGGCGATGTATTAATGACTTGTAAAGGTCAAGGTTATTCAACTTTGAATAAATTGTGATAAAGGGGAGTATTATTCCCACAGAACATTGAATATTCTGAGTTCTTCCTTTATTTCTTTCTTTTTTATTAGTCTCATTGGTTTATGAACAGTGTCAAATTTGAATTAATTAATCTTAATTTTAACTGAGAATCTGAATTTATGTAATCGGATGGTCATTTAACTCAAGTAATGAAGACCTTGGGATGTGTCACTGATTTAAAAATGATGTAATCGTGTTGATAATGATTTTACATAATTAATTACATCTGTAAATTATAATGGTAATAGTTTGATTATCCATTGTACTAATTTTAAATTTGTTATGCTTGTTACGCACACGATTTGATTAATCAGCTAGTATTATTATTGATTTCACTTTTTATTCATTCTTTTTTAACTTTTGCAATCGTTCCTTTTAATTTAACAAAATATATTTCTAACCTAAGTATGGGACAATTTCTACATATTTCAGTAGATTAGTAGATAGTAGCCTTATCCTCACATCGTCAGAGCACTCTGACAGTCCAGTGAACGTCACCACCCCCTGAAGAAGTAAGTCATCTGCGGTGGGTATTTTTTTATTTCAGACCAGCCGCGGCAGAACCCAGGATGAAGAAATCGTCGCAGAAATCGTCATGTAAAGGGTGCAATGGGCTCCAAAATCTTCCTCCATCTAACATTTCACATGGTCCTGAAAGATCTGATCTTCTATCCCTTCTTCTTTCCATTGCTGTATATCCATCATCTTGTTTCGTAAGTCGTTCACATAGGTTGAAATTTCGCGCGCTTCGTAAGCGTCATGTAGCAAAGTTCGAAAAGAAGGAGTTAACAAGTTATAACTGTCTCTTCAGGATATGGAGGGGACGGTGTAATTCTGCAATCTCGATGATGTCCTATTCCTGGTAATGGACTAAAATTAGCATGGCGTGTCGGGTCGCCTGACTTCGGGCTACTGGAAACTTACTGCAAGATATTAATACGGGTGATGTTGTAATACCTTACTCAAGATTTAACACGTTCATATTTCGTTATTGCCGTGATACACAGTATCAATCAATCAATCAATCAATCAATCAATCAATCAATCAATCAATCAATCAATCAATCAATCAATCAATCAATCAATCAATCAATCAATCAATCAATCAATCAATCAATCAATCAATCAATCAATCAATCAATCAATCAATCAATCAATCAATCAATCAATCAATCAATCAATCAATCAATCAATCAATCAATCAATCAATCAATCAATCAATCAATCAATATTGATCTGTATTTAGGGCAGTCGCCCAGGTGGCAGGTTCCCTATCTGTTGTTTTCATAGCCTTTTCTTGAATGATTTCAAAGAAATTGGAAAATTATTGAACATCTCCCTTGGTAAGTTATTCCAATCCCTAACTTCCCTTCCTATAAACGAATATTTGCCCCAATTTGTCCTCTTAAATTCCAACTTTATTGTGATCTTTCCTACTTTTAAAGACACCACACAAACTTATCCGTCTACTAACGTCAGTCCATGCCATCTCTCCAGTGACAGCTCGGAACATACCACTTAGACGATCAGCTCGTCTCCTTTCTCCCAAGTCTTCCAGCCCAAACTTAGCAACAATTTTGTAACGCTACTCTTTTGTCGGAAATCACCCAGAACAAATCGAGCAGCTTTTCCTTGGATTTCTTCTAGTTCTTGAATCAAGTAATCCTGGTGAGGGTCCCATACACTATTTGGGGTCTTACCAGAGACTTGTATGCCTTCTCCTTTACATACTTACTACAACCCCTAAATAGCCTCATAACCATGTGCAGAGATCTGTACCTTTTATTTACAATCCCATTTAAGTGATTACCCCAATGAAGATCTTTCCTTAAATAAACACCTAGGTACTTACAGTGCTCAACATAAGGAACTTTCACCCAATCAACGCAGTAATTAAAAATGAGAGGACTTTTCCTATTTGTGAAACTCACAACCTTACTTTTAACTCCGTTTATCACCATAAGGTGATCACCATGAGATGAAAATGTGAAATAGATGACTAAAAACCCTATATATAACCTTAACAATTTACATCTTTCCAATTAGTTACACAGTTTGATAATTTTATATACATTCTGTGATGTTCGAGGCATCAGACGATTTGCGGGAAATTTGAATCAGCGTCATCTTTCATATGTACAAACACGTCTACCAACGTTCGTTAATCTAGAACAACCCATACTTGGTGTTTGGATATCTTTTTCCGCCAGTGTATTTTAATACCCCATCTGGTACAGGTTTTCCCACAGAGTTTACAATCAATGTGACCAGCTGGCTCGCGAGATGACTTAGTTGGTGCCTCCTCGCCCCAACTCATTGATATCAACAGAAGTACAGGTTATGAACAGACGTTGTCGTGAACCGAATTTTTGTGCAGTCTAAGGTGTAGTGAGATGGATGGATGGAAGGAAGGAAGGAAGGAAGGAAGGAAGGAAGGAAGGAAGGAAGGAAGAGTAAAGGTGGCGCGAGAAATTTTATGCTCCAGAAGGGGGGCGCGACATAAAAAGTTTGCAAAGGATTTCTCTATACACATACATAGACGAAATTTTAAAATTTAGCTTACAATTTAAGTAGGGCCTATGATTTCCATTCGAATATTATTTATAATTATTTTCTAAAGATATTCTTCAAAAAAATTAGTGAAAGGCATTAGTCTATAATGAAAATGAATGTATGTATTTATGTGCATGTGTTTTCTCTGTTCGCCGGCCCGCGTGGTGCAGGGGTAGCGTGCCTGCCTCTTACCCGGAGGCCCTAGGTTCGATTCTCGGCCAGGTCAGGGATTTTTACCTGGACCTGAGGGCTGGTTCGAGGTCCACTCAGCTTACGTGATTAGAATTGAGGAGCTCTGACGGTGAGATAGCGGCCCCGGTCTAGAAAGCAAAGAATAACGGCCGAGAGGATTCGTCGTGCTGACCACATGGCACCTCGTAATCTACAGGCCTTCGGGCTGAGCAGCGGTCGCTTGGTAGGCCAAGGCCCTTTAAGGGCAGTAGTGCCATGGGGTTTGGTTTGGTTTTGGTTTTCTCTGTTCGTTACTAAATAATAATAATAAATTCACACATACAGACAGTCATAGTAAAAAGTATTCGTACTCTTAATACTGAAACAGAAATACTTTACTTAGTACACTTATTGTCATGTACGTTTTATAACATCAATAGGTTAGCTTTCTGTACTCTATGTAAACATATGTACATCATAAACAAAAAATTGATAGACGTCCCTGTCAACAATACAATAAATAAATGAAAATACCATGATTTCATACTCATAAAAAGTATTTGTACAGTCCGGGTTTACTTGCATTCTCCACTGATATTAGTACACATTTAGTATTTTGTTGGCAATCCTTTTGATTTTACAATGGTCTCAAGCCGCCTAAGCATTGAATGAACTAGCTTGGAGGTGAAGGTGGGCTCTTCCAAAAGAACCATTTCCAAAGCTGCCTTTGATGAAAGATTTCTTGTTTTCAGTCTCTCTTTAAGATAAGCCCACACATGTTCAATCGGATTAAAATCGGGGGATTGGGTGGGGGTTACCATATATTTGGGTGTGTTGTATAAAATCGACAATCGTGTACCAAGTGTCGTATGCTTTGTATCATTATCCTGCATACATCCTGAAAACATCGTTAACCAGAAGTCCCTTTTTTTTCAGCAATAGATGCCAGACTTTTCTTCAAAATTTCAAGATAGTATTTACGGTCCATCTTTCCATCTATGAATTCTAAGAAACCTTCTCCAGCTGAGATCATACAACCCTAAACCATTAAACAACTTCCACCATGCTTCACTGAAGGAAGCAGATTTTTTTCTTCGATTTCTGTGTTCGTTTTCCTCCACACCTTTTTGCCATGTTCTTGAGAAACAGTGAATTTACTTTCATGCGTAAATGTAACTCGATCCCAGAATTCTAGAGAAACATGTTAATAGTCTGTAGCATATTCTAGTCTTTTCTTCCTATTTGGTGGGGTAATTAAAGGTTTTCGCCTGGCATTTCTACAATGATACCCATTCGTATATAAAAGCTTTTGAATTGTGGAAGCACAAATATTAAGTTTTAAATCCTTTCCTAGTTCAGACCGCAGTTTTGCAGCACTGATTCTAGGATTTTTCTTAACTTTTCTGAGGATTAGTCTTTTAGTTCGATTGTCTAGTTTGCATGGGCGTCCCCACCTACGTGCATTTTTGAAAGATTTTCTCTCACCATACCTGTCAATAATTCCCTGAATTGTAGATCTTGGTCTCTTCAAATGTTTCGATATTTCCGAGAGCGATTTACAGAAATTATGAGTCTGGATAATTCTTCTCTCTTCTTCTGTTGTTTCTTTCATTTTGCGGCCCATCTTACCGATAGACTGTATCACTTGCTGTTTAGAACGACTGAAGCACAACTGACTTGGTACAAGACGTGACCATTACTGCTTACCTGCGTTACTAGGGATGTCATCAAGGGCTTGAATGTGAAGATAAACCACCTGTACGAATACTTTTTACGCACCTATATTTCGAACTTATTGGATGATACGTTTGTTAAAACAAACATTTCTAAAGCACTATTGTTATTTACGGTACGTATTCATACTCATGTTTTGCGAAATGCCGACATACAGACAAGTAGTGAAATTTCTAGCAGCCTATGGACACTGCGTCAACTACAAACGACAACATTCCTTAACTTTTAAGGTGTACGTATACGTTTTCCCATGACTGTACATCTTCATGATAGACTGTTATTCCTTTCAGCGTTCAGTCTGCAAGCCTCTGTGAATTGAGTGCTTCTACAATTCTCTGTTGCCTCCTTTAGTTCCACACCTCTCATTATTAAACTGAATCTAACCACCGTCGCTTTGTTCCTCTCTTCTTCTCTTACCCTCTATGGCCAAGTATAATATTCTCCTAGGTAACCCATCTTTCTCCATTCGCCTCTCATGACCCCACCGCCGAAGCCTATTTATACCTTCAACTTCATCCATCAAGTGTATTCCTAACTTATTTGTATCTCCTCGTCGAGAGTTCCCTCCTGTTTGCGACAGCAATCATTCTCGCTAGTCTTATGTCTGATATTTCCAATTTATGAATAAGATGTCCTGAGTCCACCCTCGTAAGCAAAGTTGGTGTCAAAACAGCCTGGTGTAGAGATAGTTTCGTTTTGGAGCAGACTTATTTCATATGAAATACCGTTGATCGCAAGTGAGGGCTCGCTACATTAGCTTTGGTGCGCCTTGGTTCAGTCTCCCTTACTACTCTATCATTCTAGAAGAATACATAATCTAAATACATGCTATGTTCCACCTGTTCCATTTTTGTATTCCCCATCCCATGTTCGTTCCTCTTTGGTTTTATTTATTTATTTATTTATTTATTTATTTATTTATTTATTTATTTATTTATTTATTTATTTATTTATTTATTTATTTATTGACTTGTTTTATATGATGTGGCTCAGGCTATGAAGCCTGCTGTTATGCCAAACCATCTTATATATGCTACATTGTACAAACTACAGAGTATTAAGGTTTCTAATTACATATAAGGTAAGGGTTATTCTGCCCGAAGGCAGGTCCGAACCTCCGCAGAGGTGTTCCTGAGCCGGAGTTTACGTGCGGTAGGGTGGCCAGTTCCTTTCCGCTCCTCCATTCCCAATTAATTATAAAATTATACTTGAATAATAGTTATAAACAAATGGTAAATTTCTGAGAGTTACTATTAAAAAACATCAAATACTAATTTCTTACCTATGTACCATTTATAAAATAATTTTAAATACATTTCTAGTGACAATAATTGTTGAAATGTTCAATTTATATCATTCACACCGCACCAAGCACAGTCTGCCATTAAGGCGGAGTCGTATAGATCCGCCAAACGCTTTACAACATTTCCATACAACTGAATCCCTGCGACGTTATACCTTTCTTATATCTTTATACATGTCTGACTCGTTGGCTGAATGGTCAGCGTACCGGCCTTCGGTTGAGAGGTACCTGGGTTGGATTCCCGGCCGGATCGGGGAATTTAACCTTCATTGGTTCATTCCATTTGCCCGGAGCCTGGGTGTTTGTGCTTTCCCCAACCTCCCTGCAACTCACACACCACACAAAACACTATCCTCCACCACAATAACACGCAGTTACCTACACATGGCGGATGCCGCCCACCCTCATCGGAGGGTCTGCCTTACAAGGGCTGCACTCGGTTAGAAATAGCCACACGAAATTATTATTATTACCTTTATACATCAAAGTTGAAATATTTCAGACTTATCTAACTCCTGCAAAAACTTTAAATCAATAACTTATTCTACCATTAATTCTCGCTGCGGCCCGATTTTCGATATAAGTGCATTCGATTGCCTCTAACAAGCTAAATTATTTTGTAATGATTTTGTAACAGTGTGTCGTTTGAAATGACTTGCGTGTGTCTACCCCTTAATTCCGTTTCTTGATAAGGGGTCGGGGATGAATTTATGTGGCATGTTTTAAGGCCGCATGCTCTTCCTGACGCCAACCTCAGATGATGGGCTAACTTTATTATGTTTTGTTATAAACAAATAGAAATCTATACTCTTTCCAGCTACCGTACCAGTCATCCCTGATTGATTCATTCCTTTCCAGTCGTACCCCTCTCTTATCCTATCATCACCAAAAACCTGTATGAATTTGTGCGACATAAAACACATTACAAAAGGCAGAAAAATACCCACTGTAATGCAGACTAGAAGAATAGAATAGAATAGAATAGAATAGAATAAAATAGAATAGAATAGAATAGAATAGAATAGAATAGAATAGATTTATTTATCATCAACAGGTTATTTTCCCTATTAAAGATGATTCAATAAAACATAATATACAACAAAAACACCTTAAGTAAATAACACTAATTTCCTAAAATAATAACCAAGTTCAAACTAAACCTAGAGACCTTTTTATATGCATATTTACAAAACCTTAAATAAATAAATAAATAAATAAATAAATAAATAAATAAATAAATAAATAAATAAATAAATAAATAAATAAATAAATAAATAAATAAATAAATAATATAAATAAATAAATATAACTAAACCTCCTTAAATAATTGACATTATTAAACTACATCTAGTAACATTTACATATTTACATATTTACATATCTTACAGATAGGGCCTTACATTCATTTGCATACAATAAATACCACCAGGATTAAACGTTGTCGTCCGTAATTCTTAAAATATCGCCTCTATATCTGTAGAGCATAACAAAGAGTGTGGCCATGCAACGTGAAAGGCATATATGTATTTTAGTTCGAAGAATATTTGAAAGCGATGACATGCTTCATAGTCAGCACCACATGTAAGTAATGCTTTGCATTGCTAATCGTCGAAGGTTGTCTGGCATCCTCAATGGGCGTCTTGCATGGTAACAGTTATGACCACTGACATTCGGTATGTAACTCATGGGGCTTCTGCCAGGGCCATCGTCTGCGACATTATCATAGTCCTTCTTAATGCATTATAAGTAGGGCCCGGGTACTGTATTTATGTAATACCGAAGTGTGAAATATGTACATAAAATGTCGTAAATATCAGTGAAATGTATAATATTCATAAAATATATAATAGTACTAATGCACTAAATTAAAAGAAATGTTCGTATATTCCTTTTATTATCACTTATGGTAATGATCTGAGACGGTAAAATACCTCTATATTTTATGATAGTACTCGTTGTTGCTTTAGAAAATTTATATAGTCAACTGCGTTCAATTTTGACAGTATAATCAAATTAAAGACACAATCAAAATACTTCAAATATTTAAAAATAATGTTATGCACTGTAAATAGAGGGATATATTACATAATGTATTGTAGCTAATTTCCCGTTACCCTCATGCCTAAAATGGGCTGACAGGCCGAGGCGGTAAAGGCGTGCTCGGTTCGCCCGGAAGGACGTGGGTTCGAGTCCCCGTCAGGAAGTCGTAAAATTTAAGAAATGAGATTTCCACTCCCGGCGGTGCACATGGCCCTGAGGTTCACTCAGCCTACACCAAAAATGAGTACCAGGTTAATTCCTGGGGGTAAAGGCGGCCGAGCGTAGAGCTAACCACTCTACCCCCATCAAGTGCCGAGGTTATGGATAGTGGAAGCCTTTACATTCCACCCCTCCGAGGGCCTTCATGGCCTGTACGAACATGACTTTGCTTTGCTTTACTCATGCCTGAAAATGAAACAAATAAACGTTACTAAATAATGTGCCTTTAAACCCCTCTTAAGTAACAAAAATAGTACGATCATTTTTACAGTTATGCGCAATGTGTCCCAAGTATTTTCCATTGTGATGTTTTGGCGTTGATCCGATAAAATTCTCTTGTAGGCTGAGAAGGACCGTTCACCAGTGCATATTTAAAAAAGGTAAACCTATCTGGGTGAAATATCTTCCGGGAAGTCCTGTTCGCCACTAATGATTTTGCAAACTGATAGAGAAATTGAATAATCTAGATTTCGTTTCAAGGCTGCAGGGAGTTTGTTAGAAACTCTGACCAATGAAAGTCACCTGGCCATTCCAGATTCTGAGAATGGAGTAGTGCTGTTGTATGCAGTTTTTCACAGAAAAGGGGGTTAGAAATCCCATTTTCAAGTACATTTTAAAGTTAACTTTAGCAATTGAAATATATTCTATATGAGCTGGAATTAGCCAGTTATTTTACGACAGTCAGAAAATTAAACGAGCTGAAAAAATTGCTCTCTCTTTTTGGTTTTTCCCTTGGACTCGGCGAGGAATCCAACCTCTACTGCCTCAAGGGCAGTGTCCTGGAGCGTGAGACTTTGGGTCGGGGATACAACTTGGACGGAGGACCAGTACCTCACCTAGTCTGCTACACCTGCTATGCTGAACAGGGGTCTTGTATGGAGGGATGGGAAGATTAGAAAGTACAGGCACGGAAGAGGAAAGGAAGCGGCCGTTGCCTGAAGTTAGGTACCATCCCGGCATTTTCCTGGAGGAGAAGTGGGACACCACGGAAAAGCAATTCGAGGATGGCTGAGGTGGGAATCGAACCCGTCTCTACTCAGTTGAGTTCCCGAGGCTGAGTGGGCCCCGTTCCGGCCCTCTACCACTTTTCAAATTTCGTGACAAAGATGGGAATCGAACCCGGGCCTCCGCGTGTGGTAGCTAAACATGCTAACCACTACTACACCACAGAGGCGGACTGATACATTTTTTAACTTTTTTAAATAATTACCTAGATATGTACACAAATTTTACATTTTCACATAATATGTAACATTACTAGGAATACGTAAAAGTATGTAAAATGAAACACAAGTATAACCAAATCAGAGCCACAACTCGCCGACATGTTTCATTTTCTGTTGTCCACAATAAATGAATGGAATGTGTAATTACAGAAGGATCCGGGCCCTAGTTAGAAGTCACTGCTTACTCGCTGAGAAAATGGTGTTTTACTTTGTATGTGCTTAAGCTTAGCTTCCATTTCTTCTTTCCCCTCTTCAGTGCTGCCCTCTTCGATAATAAAGTATCACATTGTGGGAAGAGAAAACTTTCCTGAAAACAAATGATCGGAACCGGAGTGAGTTTCTAGAACTCTACATCCGATGTTCAGAAAATATACGAGCGTTCACAGTGAAAGTAACGAAAATACAATTTTTAAAAAACTGGCTTTACGTCGCACCGACACAGACAGATCTTATGGCGACGATGAGATAGGAAAGGGCTAGGAGTGGGAAGGAAGCAGGCGTGGCCTTGATTAAGGTACAGCCTGGGGTTCGAACCTTCTATCTCCCGGATGCAAGCTCACAGCTGCGCGCCCTTAACCGCACGGCCAACTCGCGCGGTATTCATTTTAAGAACCAGAGTACCACACAGAAGTACACAGGAAGTAGGCCTAATATTTACCGAGACAGAGACAGTTGGCCATACGGTTAGGGTCTCGTAGCTGTAGGCTTGCATTCGGGAGATGATGGGTTTGAATCTCACAGTCAGCAGCCCGGAAGCTGGTTTTCCGTGATTTGCCATTTCCACACCAGACTAATGCTTGGTCTGTACCTTCATTATGGCCACGGCTGTTACCTTCTCAATCCTAGCCTTTTCCCATCCTTGTGTCGCCGAAAACTTCCATGTGTTAGTGCGAATTTAAACCACTAGCAACAGGAAAAGTGTCGGATTTCTGTGTTATACATTTTAGCAAAAAACCCGCTAACTCAACTTCCGATAACTCTACATTCCGTTTAATTCGAAAACTTGACGAGCACTGTTTTTCCCTCTGTTTTCTAATCGCTAAATTATTTTCGCTTGTCAAGCGTGTCAATAATAATTAATAGCTAGTGTGTAATACTGCAACCGCAGGCTCCGCGGTGTAGGGGTAGAGTGCCTGCCTCTTATCCGGAGGCCCCGGGTTTGATTTCTAGTCACATCGGGGACTTTTACCTGGATCTGAGGGTTGGTTCGAGGTCAACTCAGCTTCCGTGATTACAATTGAGGAGCTATCTGACAGTAAGATGGCAGCCCCGGTCTAGAAAGCCAAGAATAATGGCCAAGATGATTCGTCGTGCTGACCACACGACACTTCGTAATCCGAAGGCCTTCGGTCTGAGCAGCGGTCGTTTGGTAGGCCATGCCTCTTCGGGGCTAATGCGCCCTAGAGTTTGGGGTTTGGTTCGGTTATAATGTGTTATCTAGCCGGGCTGAGTGGCTCAGACGGTAGAGCTCTGCCCTGCTGACCCCAACTTCGCAAGTTCGATCCTAGCTCAATCCGATGGTATTTGAAGGTGCTCAAGTATATCAACTTCGTGTCGGTAGATTTACTGGCACGTAAAATAACTCCTGTTGGACAAAATTCTGGTACCTCGGCGTCTCCGGAAACCGTAAAAGTCGTTAGTGGGACGTAAAAACAATAACATTATTATTATTATTATTATTATTATTATTATTATTATTATTATTATTATTATTATTATTATTATTATTATTATGCAATTTTTAGTGTCACCTAAACAGGCCAAAGAGTACAGGTAAATTTTAATTAGAGTACTGGAATACTGCAATACTGTACACATTTATGCATCTGAATATCCGCATGTTTTCTTGTGTTACGGTATTTTGTATCCCTTTCCCTTTGTGACACTAATTCATGGAACCGGCTAACGAAATTAGTGACAAGTACTGTTCTTTTCGTGGAAATTGCAATCTACCCCATTTCCCCTTTCCGAAGTTGCTGGTAAAAGGTAGGTACCGGTAGCCCTTGTCAATCAACACTCAAATTCCTTTCTATTCTTGTTAGCCATTAGCGGGCTTAACTGAAAACTGTCACCTATTGTAAGTTGAACTTTGAGTTCATTGTCGGTACAGTTTCTCAGTTTACGTCCTGGCTTACAAATGTTGTGTTGTCTGTGCAATTGAAAACGTTAACGAGAAGAAAAGAAACAATGAACGTGACAATTGAAATGAAGTTGGATGCCTTACAGAGACCAGACAAAGGTGAAAGTGTTAATAAAATTTCCATGTATGTAGGCGTTGGACGAACTAATATAACAGGGTTGAAAATAAGTGGTCCAAAATAGAGTCTTGGTGTGTGAAAAGAGCATGTACTGATAGTTTAAGTGAAATGTGAATTATGAAAGGTGGCGAATAAAAGAAAGTAAGTGAGGCGTTTTGTTTGTGTTTTAGGCAGCAAAGGGGAAAAGGAACACCATTTCAGAACCAACTGTGCAAGAGGAAGTCCTCGAATTCTATGTACATAATTGTCAAAATTATAGGATACTCCGTAACCAAGAAAGTTAACCCTCGAAGTGCTATCGTCTCGCAGTGAGACGATTCGTAAGAATTTAATTTCGTAGCGAGAATATTCCTCAAATTGATTGTTATGCCGATTTTAAGAGTTATATAGATTTTACTGCGAGATGATAGCACTTCAGCTGGGATCCGAATCGTCTCGTAGTGAGACGATAGCACTTCGAGGGTTAAAAGGGGGGTCTGGATGTACTGGTTCGACAGGTGGAAGAAGTGCTACAGCATAAAACAGTTAAACGGTTGAGAGAAAAAGTATCTGCTGACTTAGAAAATGTTAATAAATTTAAGGAAAATCTCCACAGACTAATTGAAAAAAGGGTTTATCTGGGGATCAAGTTTACATTTGTGATGAGTCTGATCTGAATTTTCGAATGATGTTTTCGAAAACGCTTGCATCCAGGAAAGATGAATCGATACCAGGCTATAACATGATTTTTACTGTATAATATAAAAAGCGGGTGCTCGAAATTTTAAGCACAATAATCAAAATGTGATGTGCCCCCTTTGACTTCTTAAGGCCGCCATTCACTATCGCTCCATACGTGCAAATGGAGTGGTGTCACTCCACACTCTCGTAGGGAATGGAAGAACCGCCGTCTGGCGAGGTACGATGAGCCTGCCAGATAACTGTAATCCAGCAGACTACTCCAACCCGCCACTGTGCCGTCGCAAAATGAATGGGGAAATCGACCGTGGAACGGCTCCAAGCCACCGCGCAAACTGCCGTCCAAGTAGCATGAGTGAATTGGAAGATACCGCCGGATACACTACGTGTTTCGAAGTATGTCAGAACGCGACCTTGCTTTGGAGGTAATTGAACAATATAAAGAGTTACCATGCCTATGGCAGGTTAGGAATAGTGACGATGAAATGAAATGAAATGTCGTATGGCTTTTAGTGCCGAGATATCCCAGGACGGGTTTGGTTCGCCAGGTGCAGGTCTTTCTATTTGACACCCGTAGGTGATCTGCGCGTCGTGATGAGGATGAAATGATGATGAAGACAACACATACACCCAGCCCCCGTGCCATTGGAATTAACCAATTAAGGTTAAAATCCCCGACCCGGCCGGAAATCGAACCGGGGACCCTCTGAACCGAAGGCCAGTACGCTGACCGTTCAGCGAACGAGTCGGACAATAGTGACGATCACATAAAAAAATGGAAATGCCGCTTTGGAGGAATTAGTTATCCTCTTCGAGGCCAAAAGGCTTGAAGCGAACAAGGACTCGGTGTCGAAAAGATAATTATTGTGTAAAGATTTCCAAATGGAAGAACGCTTATAAGCGTCATCAGCAGTGAATGTGTAGAGCGACCGAAGTTAAAGGGTGATTATTGTTTTAAGAGGAAGTAGGCTACAATAGGTAACTATCCCCTATTAATACTAACCAGAGAGAAAAATTTGAAGTGGTCCGACACTTCGAAAAATGAAGGTATTGGCCAAAGAAAGACAGGGACCATGAAGGACGTGAAAATGAAAATCTCCCTTCGCCTCGCTACTTAATACCGTCGGGGTACAAAAGAACTGGAGTTAGGATATTATAGACGAAAGTGAAGAGCCTGGCACAAGTTAGTGGAAGCAATGCCAGGACTCAGCTAAGAGCCCCGTGATCGCCAACCCACGCTCCAAAGTTGCTTGCTATGACAGGTAGGGGATACAGTAGGTGTTATTCTACCCCCACCCCCTCCCACAATGTGTGCGAAGTTAAAATCCAACCCAGTTTGGAGAAAATAGCCAAAAGGATGAAAGCTCCTACAGAAGGTCCTTTGGAAGTTGTGAAGTTGCCTCATGACGCTTTTGTTGAACATGTAACGGAGAAGTTGCGACCAGCGAATCCTATGATGGTTCCTATACCAGGTGTATGCATAAGTTTTTGAAGGTTTTTGTGGTAAAGAAAACACGTCATTTTCAAGGGAAATTCATTTTTTGTTTACCGGTATTCAAAATATTGGCCATCGGCTTTACACACTTCGCCCATCTTGCAGGTAAGTTATGAATACCATGTCAGAAAAACTGCTTGTCTTTTGCGACAAACAATTCGTCGAGCCATTTTCCAACTTCCTCATAATATCTGAAGTGCTGCTCTGCTAGCGCATGCCCCGTTGATGCGAAGAGATGATAGCCAGATGGCGCCAGGTCGGGAGAGTACGGCGGGTGTGGAAGGATATCCCATCCAAGCGATTTCAAGGCGTCTTTCACTGGTTTTGCTCTGTGAGACGAGGCATTGTCGTGTAACAAAATCACTTTGCCATGTCTTCTGGCCCATTCCGGTCGTCTTTCGATCAATGCGTGATTTAAATTAATCATTTGTTGGGGATAGCGTTGTACATCAATGGTTTCGTCCGACTTCAAGAGTACATAATACACAATACCGCTCTGGTCCCACCAGACACGAAGCATGGTCTTCTTGCCGAAGCGATTTGGCCTTGGTGTTGAAGGACTGGCTTCGCCAGGTGACAGCCACAATTTTCTCCGCTTCGGGTTTTCAAAATACATCCTTTTTTTCGTTACCCGTCACAATTAGGTACAGAAATTATTTTCTTTCGTGGCGTTGAAGCAGAATTTCACAAGTGACTTTGTGATTTTCCATTTGCCATTCATTCAAATCGTGTGGGACCCATTTACCGAGTTTAGGCCTACTGATCTTCCCCATTGCTTGTAAACGTTCGCTGATTGTTTCTTGCGACACATTTAATGCTTGTGCCAATTGATGTTGAGTTTGAGTTGGATAATCATCCAGTCTTTCACATTGAAATCACCACGTTTAAATTGTCGATACCATGTCTCACATACTCTAGTCGATGGAGCGTGTTCACCATATGTTTTTACCAGTATGCGATGACTTTCCACAGCCTTTTCCTTTTGATTAAATGCCGCAAATGTTCCTTTCAAGCACAAACGTCGACATGATCACTGAACGACACAACACAGACACTAGTGTTTGGCAGACACAACTTGTGTGTGTTGGTAGGTTAATGTCAGACGAACAAACTGTCAAATTCATATGCTGCCTTCTGTTAGCCGGCACCATCTCTAAGTGAAACCGGAGAAGACTTATGCATACACCTGGTATACGAGAAATAGACGTGCCTTCCCTTGTGGCTGTTGGCAACCTGAATGAAACTTCAAGAGTGGTAAGCGACGCTACCAATGAAGTCTCCAGTACCATCATGATGCTTTCTTGGATGCCACAAACTACCAAGCATTACATTAAAACCCTCAGCTACTGACGTGGAGTCTCACTGACCCCTTCATATGATGAGTCATTCGATTCCGTTTAGACCTTTCACTTCAGATCCTTGTTCTTCCTGGTACCTTCCTCTTTCATCATCTTAAGCAAGCACGCAGCTGGTCATTATTGAGCAATAATGTGCAACCGAAATAATAAAGTCTGAAGTAGTGTAGGATTCTCACAGACTCCACGTCAAGACGAGTGTCATTACCTTGAGTTGTGAAGCAGTCCGTGTGTGCACGTAGTGCCAGCTTGTATGTTATGAGTAAAAGCGAAATTGAATATAAACCTGGACTATCAAGGGAGATAGTAAACGTTGATGATGCTGAATTTGAGGAGACTGCTTCTCGTTAGGCTGAGGACAGTGATAGTGATAAATCGTGCACCGATCATGAAATTTATAGTGATCACGAGTCAGTAAGTGATCAGTCCGCTAGTGATCCTGAACTGGAACTTGGTTTGGTTACTCGCAAAACATCTTGTGTTGAGATGTTCAGTTTTCTCTCCTCTGCAGAAATACCAATTGAATCACTGCCTCTTCCAGTGTAATATATAACTGTTTAATGCAAAATTTGTTCGGGTGTCAGCAAGAATAATAATTTTCAGGCCATATTTTCTGGGTTTGCTCGGTATGAAGAGCGGCCTCTAAACTCCACCAGCAGGCAGTAGTAAAGATATTCCTGATGAAGAGGCAGTCAAAGGGCCGAAATATTACTACTGAATAAGCGGACACATGTGGGCTGTCCATGAACCATCAAGAAGGAGGAGGACACCACAACATAATATAGTTGTAAAGTTTTCTGGTTTGCTACCCTCAGCGCAGCACTTGGGTGTCTCTCCTTCCCACTTCGAAGTGTGGAATCTTTTATTTGATGATGCAATTTTATGCGAAATTGTTCTATGGATAAACAAGAAACTTAGGGAGATTTCAGAAGCCTATCGAAATAGTACAAGACCAGGATTATTATCCACAGATATTACAGAATTAACAGCTTTTCTTGATGCCCTGATCTACACAGCAGTCTTCAAATCCAATGTTGAAGATATAAATAATATTTTTGCAACAGATGGAACTGGAAGAGAGATCTTTCGTGCAGTTATGACTAGAACTTGCTTTGCTAGTCTGCTAGCAGCCCTTCGCTTCGGCAACAAAGAAGACAGAAAGGAGCGCCTGAAAAGTGATCCATGTACTGCACTCGGCAAAATATTTTGCCGATTCTTCCTAAATTCACAGAACTACTATTCCATAAGCACGAATGCATGCATAGATGAAATGCTGGTGGAGTTTAGAGGCCGCTGTTCATACCGAGCAAACCCAGAAAATATGGCCTGGAAATTATTATTCTTGCTGACACCCGAACAAATTTTGCATTAAACAGTTATATATTACACTGGAAGAGGCAGTGATTCAATTGGTATTTCTGCAGAGGAGAAAAAAACTGAACATCTCAACACAAGATGTATTGCGAGTAAACAAACCGATAGAAGGAAGCAACAGGAATGTCACAGCAGATAATTGGTTTTCTTCCCTCCAGTTGAAGAGCTGAAAGAGAAAAATCTCACATTTGATGGGACCTTGAAGAAGAATAAACCTTTAATTCCCAAGGAATTTCTGCACAATGAAACAAGAGAAGTTGGCTCCAGTTAATTTGGCTTCACTAATGACGTTACATTTGTATCACATGTTCCAAAGAACAGACGTAGTGTTCTGATTATATCATCAACGCATCACTCAAAATATGTGGAGGAATTTATCAGTTTTTACAACAGTACAAAAGGTGGGGTTAACAATCTAGACGAGAATTGCACGAAGTATGGAACTAACTGAAGAACTCAGCGCTGGTCCATGGCTATCTTTTACCGACTTCTAGACATTAACATAGTGAATGCATACATTATGTACATTTCGTACAAGTCGAACGAAACAGTGAAACAAAATGTATTCATGAAAGAACTCGCGAGGCAGCTAACAATTCCTCACATGCAAAGAAGGTTAGGAAATCCCAGAATATCCACTTATGTCCGCACGGTAGTTGGAAGAATTTTTGGTAAGAAGATTAATGCTGGAAACGAAGAAGAAGAAGATTGATCCTGAAAACGAAGAAGTGTTTTCAAAGAGGAAAAACTGTTACTTATGTCCTTTTAAGCTCCACAGAAAACTCTATATATATGTAAACAGTGTTGTATACCAATATGACTTCAGTGCACCAGCAAGGTTTGCACAGTTTGTTGTAAAAACCGTGAGTAAACGATCAGTGTGTTAAGTTTGTGAAGAGAAAAGAGAGCGATGAAGTACGTGTCAGTTTTTAATAAGACGTTATAATATAAATTTATTTTGTATTGTTTATTTATCATGCCTAACGATGCAATAATCTAGTATTTATTCATTTATGCACCATTTAGTTTTAATTTGATCAGAACAAATGTGAAATGTAAAAGAAAAACCGTCATTACATAGTATGTTATATCATGTCATGTTTATTACAAAGTCAGAAAGCATGCCATGTCGAATCTTACTCTAAACTGTTTCTTACAATGCATACTAAACCTTTTGTTAATTCTTTGTTCATAAAAACTTACACCAACAGTCCATTATTCGAAATTCATTTCAAGGAGTATCTCAGACTCAACGTCAGTAACAGTGTAACTGATTTCTCACCTCAGCAGGAGAGGGTTAATTATTGTTTCTACTTTGAATATTTGTGGAAGAATTAACTAGTTGTTCTGAAGTAAATTAAACATTTGAACAGTTAAACTTAACTTCATAAGCAGAACAGGATAATTCTGCATGTCTCGGGTATTACTTCACCCAGCCTTTGAGGTGAGAGAGAAGTTGGGTTTTTCAGTTCTTCACATTTACTGAACACTTGAACCGACTGTTCCATCGTCGGTCCTCTGCCTCGGTTGCTTCGGTAGATAAATATTGATTCTTACAAGGGACACCTTTGACCGCGAACGCTCGGAACCGCTCGAAACCATGCTTAGAATAACAAGCAATCATAAACAAAACAGTGGTGTGCTTCATTTCCATGCAAAACTCCGCACTTGTCTGCTAGCGCCACTAGACGGTGGCATAGTGTAGCTGCACTAACCAGTGCTCCAGTTGCGTGAGTGGTATAGCTGCAGTACGTATTTGTCTCTTGGAGTGTTCGCAAGCGAGTTACTGTGTAAACTGTGTACAGGGCAGTGATATCATGAAGAGAATTAATCCTATGCATGTGGTCCAAAAATTAGGGACCAAGTTGCGACGAGCTGAATATGGAAATGACATCGGGACCGAGGATATGGAGTTCGCGGAAATATTATATAACATAATAATTCGGAACTATAATGGCGATGACACAGAAATACACGATGTTACGCGGGACAGATATACGGATTTTGAAGGACAGGAGGAACCTGAACTTGAAGGTGGCTCTTAAAGCAGTACACGACATTTATCTCCAGAGCAACGGTAACAGTCATGTCAAAGTGAGTACGAACACTCTCCACCCTAAAAGACGAGGTCCAGTGTATTAAAAGGTATTGATGACAGCGTGCTAGAGAACATTTATGAGGACTATCACAATCGTAGTTTCAGTTCCTATAGCAAACCAATGTAGCGCTGTAAGTGCATCAAAAGTAAATCAAATGGCACATTAATTCTAAATTATGTGTCTAGGAAACGGGGAGCAGGTGCTCGTTTCAAAGGAAACAGACTGTCGCAATTACAAACTACAAAAGAGTATGTAATATCACAATTTGATGGTGCAAGGAGGTATGGATCTAGAGTTCACTATTGGCATCTGCAGATGTGGGCACTAGAAGGGGCTAAAATGGTTGGCTTGGTCAATTTCAAAGCTTCCATTTCCTTTATCGACCATCTCAAGGCTGAATATGGCATTTCATCCAACCATATTACTAAATTTGTCACACGTAAGGACATAGAAGGCGATAATATTATACGTCAGAAGGCACAACAGTTTGTGGAAGAAGTGAACATGTTTATAACAGAGGAGGATGTGGAGAAAGGTAATGTTTGGAACAGTGACCAGAGTCAGTTCCAGTATGAAATGTCTTCAGCATCAACACTGACCTACAGAGGAGAGAAAACTACACGTAGTGTGTTGCAGTCTGTACATATCTCTACCCACAGCTACACAATTGATGTGGCTTTATGAATGGCAGGCAGACTAGCAAACAAGTTGTACATCTGTTTTCAAGAGACACAAGGCACTTTCGGTCCAAATATTTTAAAGAAACTTGAAACAACCTGTCCACGAAACATTCATGTGGAGGCAAGCAAAAGTGGAAAAATGACTAAAGAACACATGAAATGTTTTCTAACTTCAGGCCTTGGCGAACATGTAACAAATGAAAAGAGCCTATTGCTCTGTGATTCCTGGGCAGGTCATACAGATCGTACCCTTCTAGATACATATTTTCCAAACAAAGATGTTACGCTGAAGATATTGCCATCGAAAACAACAAAATATTGCCAACCCCTTGATGTTTACTTCTTTCGGCAATATAAACTCTATATCAAAAGGATTACTGATTTTGTAAGACTACAAAGTGCCAAACCATAAGTGAAGGTACATGATCGTTATTTCATCGTGAACTTCACTCTGTGATTTACAATAAATTTCCTATACCTACGTATAAGCCTATGTTGCAATATGCTTGGGGAAAGCCAGGTTATGGCATTGACATACCAACATCATCATTTGAAAATGTAATTAGTGTGGCTTTTGATATTGGACTGCGTGAATGCAAAAGTGATTTGGAATGTGATAACGTGGCTTTAGTGAGGTGTGCACATTGTTCTCTCCCACTTTGTTTTAACCACTTCATCGAAATCTTGCATCTGCACTTTGAGGACTAATATAAGCACTTGCAGGTGTGTGGTACTGCTGTATATGTGTATTTTGCGCTATTATAAGTACTTTAAGCATAGAGTTTTTGGCGCTGCTGATTGAAAATGCAATGAAATACCGAAGCCATTAAATTACATATAAGTTCCTCCCTATGGTATTGATATCTTGTTATTTGTTTCTCTCTATTAAAATGTTACTTGAGGTAGAATGCAACGTTTTGCATGGAAATGACGCACACCACTATTTTGTTTATAATTGCTTGTTATTCTAAGCATGTTTTCGTGTGGTTCCGAGTGTTCGAGGTCAAAGATGTCCCTTGTTAGATCTTCGGGTCGTGTCGGATTCTTTTCTGTCACTTCATTGATCGATCGACAGGGTTCAGAGGAGAGCATAAATACTTCAAATGAGGAGAAAAAATGTGCTTACTAAAATGTATTGAACGACATCACGACAATCATATTTACTGAATAACCAAAAAGAAGCCAATTAAATTGTACCACAAAACGTTATAAATCAGTTACACTGCATAACGCGAACGGCAAAGATATCTTGAAATTATTTACATTAGTGTCTTCCCCAGTTTTAAAACGCATTATAAGGTTTGTGGAGAGTAAAACAAGAAATGGAACAGAAAACCTGAAAATTTGGCAACATTGACCCAAACGATAACTGAGAGTTAACCAACATGATCCGTGGAAAATCTAGAATTCAAGATCTACACTTAATTAAGGTTATACACCAGTCGAATATCCTCCCGGATACCGGAACATTCCACGAATTGATCCTTAATCGAACCAAATTAATCACCAGTTGCCCTGGATATGTTGAGAAGTACTATTTGAAAGCATGGCGTTTATTCCAAGTTAAGAGCAATTACCACAATCTATATATATAAAGTAGCTTGTCCTGACTGACTGACTGACTGACTGACTGACTGATTCATCATCGCCGAGCCAAAACTACTGGACATAAAGAAATGAAATTTTGGGGATATATTCATATTAAGATGTAGGTGCTCGCTAAGAGAGGATTTTTGGATATTCCGTCGCTAAGGGGGTGAAAAGGGGGGTGAAATTTTAAAATGAGTGTGTCTATATCTCAAAACTTTAAAAGTTTACAGATGTGAAAATTGGTATTTTGAATCTTCTTTAAAAATAAGGAAACACGTATTTTTTTGTTTTCAGACAATCCCAATAGGAGGGGTGAAAAAGGGGTTGAATGCTTTTAATCCGGATACGCTACTTATATCTCAGAAACTGAAGATATTACAGACCTCAAAATTGGTACTTTTGATCGCTGTGAAAAATAAAGAAACACATATTTTTTTGTTTTTGGAAAATCCAATTAATGCGAGGGTGAAAGGGGGGGTGAATATTTAAAATGAGTGCATCTATATCTCAAAAGTTTTAAAGTTTAGAGATGAAAAAATTATTATTTAGAATCTTCATTAAAAATAAAGGAACACGTATTTTTTTGTTTTCGGAAAATCCCAATAGGAGGGGTGAAAAGGGGTGAAAAATGTGTTGAATGCCTTTAAAGAGAATACATATATCTCAGAAACTGAAGATATTACAGATCTCAAAATTGGTACTTTTGATCGCTTTCAAAAATAAAGAAACACATATTTTTTTGTTTTTGGGAAATCCAATTAATGCGAGGGTGAAAAGGGGGGTGAATTTTTAAAATGAGTGCATCTATATCTCAAAACTTTTAAAGTATATAGATGTAAAATTTGGTATTTAGAAATCTCCTTTAAAAATAAAGAAACACGTACTTTTTTGTTTTCGGAAAATCCTAATAGGAAGGGTGAAAAAGGGTGAAAAATAGGTTGAATGCCTTTAATGAGGCTACTTATATTTCAGAACCTGAAGATATTACAGACCTGAAAATTGGTATTTGGGATCTACTTTAAAAATAAAGAAACAGGTATTTTTTCGTTTTTGGAAAATCCAAATAATGGGGGGTGAAAAGGGGGGTGAATTTTTAAAATGAGTGTGTCTACATCTTAAAACTTTAAACGTTTACAGATGTAAAAATTGGTGTTTAGAATCTCCCTTAAAAATAAAGGAACACGTATTTCTTTGTTTTCTCTAAATCCCAATTGGAGGGGTGTAAAAGGGTAATTAATAGGTTGAATGCCTTTAATGAGGATACATATATCCCAGAAACTGAAGATATTACAGAACTGAAAATTTGTAAATGGGATCTCCTTTAAAAATATAGAAACACGTATATTTTTGCTTTTGGAAAATTCAATTAATGGCGGTTAAACAGGAGTGGCAAATTGGGGTGAATTTTTTGAAAGACTATATCTACAGAATATCTGAGAAGCGTAAAATGTTACAGACGTAAATAGTGGGTATTTGGAATCTCCTGTAAGTGTAAAGAAACATAGGTGATTTGTCTTTGGAAACTCCACTTAAGGGGAACTAAAATGGGGTGAAATTTTAAAATGAGAATTTCTACAGTTTATCTCAAAAAACTTAACATGTACAGAATTGAAAAATGGTCATTTTTTATCGTATTAAAAATAAAGAAAAGTGTATTTTTAGTTTTCGGAAATACAACTTGGGTAGTGGGGGGTGGGGGGGGGGGGGTAAAAGTGACTGAAAATGGTGTTGAATTATTTTAATTAAGCTACTGATATCTCCAAAAATGAAGATGTTACACACGTGAAATTTTATTTTTGGAATCTGCTTTAAAAGTAAACAAACACGTATTCTCGGAAAATCCAATGAAGGGGATTTGGAGTGTTAAAGGATAGAAAAAATTAATTGACTTAATTGTATGAGAATACATACATCTAATAAAAACTAAAGTTGTTACAGACGTGAAAATTGGTATTTTGATCTCCTTTAAAAACAAAGAAAAGCGCGTTTTTGGGGGGAAACAATCTTGGGGGGGGGGGCGGGAGTGAAAAGGAGTTGAATTCCTTTCATGAGGACACATAAATCAAAGACTGAAGAGGTTAGAGTGGTGATAATTGGTATTTAGAAGATTCTTTACTATTAAAGGAACAAGTATTTTTTGCTTTAATATCACTTTGTGAGGGGGGGGAAGTGTGGAAGGAAGTTAAAAACGTGAATTATTTTAAGGGGATACTTATATCTCAAAACTGAAGGTAATAAACGTGAACATTGGTATTTGGAATCTCCTTTAAACATAAAGAAACACGCCTTCTTTTAATTTCTTGGAGGGTGGGGGTAAATAAACTTAACGGCGGTGGGGTGTAAAAGGAGGTGAGACCAATTGATTTTACTCTTCGTAATGTACTTATAAGGAGCCTCCGTTGCTCAGTCGGCAGCGCGCCGGCCTCTCACAGCTGGGTTCCGTGTTTCAAATCCCGGTCACTCCATGTGACATTCGTGCTGGACAAAATGGAGGCGGGACAGGTTTTTCTCCGGATACTCCTGCTTTCCCTGTCATCATTCATTCCAGCAACACTGTCCAATATTTCATTTCATTTGTCACTCATCGATCATTGCACCAGAGGGGAGCTTCGGCAGCCGGCACAATTCCTATTGTCGCCGCTAGATGGGGCTTTATTCATTCCATCCCTGATCCTGTCGAATGATAGGAAACAGGCTGTAGACTTGCGATGTACTTATTCTGATCATAAACCGATCATTTTTAATCTTTCCTGGGTTCTTTTTCAACAGCCATATTTTCCTTCGGAGAACGTTCTTAGATTAGAGTAGATTCTCCTGGCATATAAATAAAAATTTAAACACATTTGAAATAAACGATAGGAATGAGATTGGCCGTCAAATTGTTCACCTCTATAATAAGGTCAATAATACACGGAGGTATGTCATTCGTATCGCCAGAAATTCCGCACACTTGCCTACGCGCAACAATGGTGCTGGTCACATTGTTAGCAATGACAATGGCAGCAGATGTAATTTACCGCCAAGTAGAAGTCTTGCATCTTGCTGTGGGGTCCAGAACAATAATAATAATAATAATAATAATAATAATAATAATAATAATAATAATAATAATAATAATAATAATAATAATAATGTTCTGGACCGTTGTCAAAATGTGCGGACCGTGCTGGAAACGGGTCCTGGACGGGTAATGACTACGATTGCAGTCCGGCCGCCGGTTTAGTACCGCCAAGGCACCTAAGAGGACACCACGCCGGATCTCCTCAAGGATTTGATCCACATTAAAAATGCTTATAGGAAAGCATGGCTAAGATTTAGGAACCCAACTGACGGGTGGAATACCTGGACCTAGCGCAGGAAATACGAAATCGATTGCTGGAAAGAAAGATTGAAAAATGGGAGGAACGTTGCCGTAATCTCTCAGTAAACGAGTCAGATCACGAATATCGGCGGGTTGTATATAAAACGATAAGCATTCAATTATAAATTTCAGTATATTACCGTAGCGAAGCACGGGTATCTTGCTAGTATATATATAAAGTAACTTGTCCTGACTGACTGACTGATTCATCATCGCCGAGCCAAAACTACTGGACATAAAGAGATGAAATTTTGGGGATATATTCATATTAAGACGTAGGTGCTCGCTAAGAGAGGATTTTTGGATATTCCTGCGCTAAGGGGGTGAAAACGGGGGTGAAATTTTAAAATGAGTTGCTCTATATCTCACAACTTTAAAAGTTTACAGATGTAAAAATTGGTATTTAGAATTTTCTTTAAAAATAAGGAAACACGTATTTTTTTGTTTGCAGAAAATCCCAATAGGAGGGGTGAAAAAGGGTGAAAATGGGGAAAAATGGGTTGAATGCCCTTAATCAGGATACCGGCACCTATATCTCAGAAACTGAAGATATTACAGACCTGAAAATTGGTAATTTTGATCTCTTTTAAAAATAAATAAACACGTAATTTTTTGTTTTTGGAAAATCTAATTAATGGGAGGGTGAAAAGGGGGTGAATTTTTAAAATTAGTGAATCTATATCTCCAAACTTTTAAAGTTTGCAGATGTAAAAATTGGTATTTAGAATCTTCATTAAAAATAAAGAAACACGTATTTTTTGTTTTCGGAAAATCGCAATAGGAGGTGTGAAAAGGGGTGAAAAAGGGGTTGAATGCCTTTAATGAGGCTACGTATATCTCAGAAACTGAAGATATTATAGACCTGAAAATTGGTGTTTGGGATCTCCTTTAAAAATAAAGAAACACGTATTTTTTTGTTTCTGCAAAACCCAATTAAGGGGGGTAAAAAAGGGGTAATATTTTAAAATGAGTGTATCTATATCTCAAAACTTTTAAAGGTTATAGGTGTAAAAATAGGTATTTAGAATCTCCATTAAAGATAAAGAAACACGTATATTTTGTTTTCGAAAAATCCTAATAGGAAGGGTGGAAAAGGTTGAAAAAGGGGTCGAATGCATTTCATAAGTCTACTTATATTTCAGAACCTGAAGATATTACAGACCTGAAAATTGGTGTTTGGGATCTCCTTTAAAAATAAATGAACACGTATTTTTTGTTTGTGGAAAATACAATTAATGGGGGGGGGGTTTGAAAAGGGGGTGATTTTTTTAAAATGAGTGTATCTATATCTCAAAACTTTTTAAGTTTATAGATGTAAAAATTGGTATTTAGAATCTCCTTTAAAAATAAAGAAACACGTATTCTTTTGTTTTCGGAAAATCCCAATAGGAAGGGTGTAAAAGGTTGAATAATGGGTTGAATGCCTTTCATGAGGATACTTATATTTCAGAACCTGAAGATATTACAGACCTGAAAATTGGTATTTTTTATCTACTTTAAAAGTAAAGAAACAGGTATTTTTTCGTTTTTGGAAAATCCAAATATTGGGGGGTGAAAACGGGGGTGAATTTTTTAAAATGAGTGTGTCTACATCTTAAAACTTTAAAATTTACAGATGTAACAATTGGTGGTTAGAATCTCCTCTAAAAATATAGGAACACGTATTTTTTGTTTCCAGTAAGTCCTAATAGGAGGGGTGTAAAAGGGTGAAAAATGGGTTGAATGCCTTTAATGAGGATACACATATCTCAGAAACGAAAAATATTACAGAACTGATAATTCGCATATGGGATTTCCTTTAAAAATAAAGAAACACGTACTTTTTAGTTTTTGGAAAAGCCAATTAATGGCGGTTAAACAGGAGTGACAAATTAGGGTGAATTTTTTGAAAGACTATATCTACAGAATATCTTGGAATCGTAAAATGTTACAGACGTAAAAAGTGGGTGTAAATCTCCTGTAAATGTAAAGAAATATAGGTTATTTGTTTTTGGAAACTCTACTTAAGGGGAACCCAAAAGGGGTGAAATTTTAAAATGAGAATTTTTACGGATGTCTAAAAAACTTAACATGTTACAGAAGTGAAAAATGGCATTTTTTTTATCTCTATTAAACATAAAGAAAAGTGTATTTTTAGTTTTCGGAAATACCACTTGGGTGGAGGGCGAGGGGGGGGGGGTGTAAAAGTGACTGAAAATGGTGATGAATTCTTTTAATTAGGCTACTGATATCTCAAAAATGAAGATGTTACAGACGTGAAATTTGATATTTGCAATCTGCTTTAAAAGTAAAGAAACACGTATTCTCGGAAAATCCAATGAAGGGGGGGGGGGGAAAGAATTGAAACATTAGTTGACTTAATTGTATGAGAATACATAAATCTAATACTAAAGTTGTTACAGACGTGAAAATTCGTATTTGGTTCTCCTTTAAAAACAAAGAAAAAGGCGATTTGGTGGGGAAACCATCTTGGAGGGCGGGAGTGTAAAGGAGTTGAATTCCTTTCATGAGGACACGTAAATCAAAAACTGAAGAAGTTAGAGTCGTGATAATTTGTATTTAGAAGATCCTTTGCTATTAAAGAAACAAGTACTTTTTTGCGGGAAAATTCATTTAGGGAGAGGAGAGATTATTGTGAAATGAAATGAAAAAAGTAAATTATTTTTATGTGGATACTTATATCTCAAAACTGAAGGTAATAGACGTGAACATTGGTGTTTGGAATCTCCCTTAAACATAAAGAAACAAGCATCCTTTAATTCTTTTTCAGGGGGGGGGGGGGGTGGCTGTAAATAAACTTAACGGCGGTTGGGTGTAGAAGGAGGTGAGACCAATTGATTTTACTGTTATTAATGTACTTATAAGGATCCTCCGTTGCTCAGGCGGCAGCGCGCCGGCCTCTCACAGCTGGGTTCCGTGGTTCAAATCCCGGTCACTCCATGTGGCATTCGTGCTGGACAAAACGGAGGCGGGACAGGTTTTTCTCCGGATACTCCGGTTTTCCCTGTCATCAGCCATTCCAGCAACACATAATAGTAATAATAATAATAATAATAATAATAATAATAATAATAATAATAATAATAATAATAATAATATTCCGGACCGTCGTCAAATTGCGGACCGCGATGGAAACGGCTCCTGGACGGGTAATGACTAAGAATGCAGTCCGGTCGCGGGTTCAGTGCCGCCAAGGCACCCAGTATGACAGCACGCCGGATCTCCTGAAGGATTATATCCGTATTAAAAATATTATAGGAAAAGATGGCAAAGATTTACGGACCCAACTGACATGGAGGAATACCTGAGCCTAACCCGGGAAGTACGAAATCGATTGCTGGAAAGAAAGATTTTAAAATGGGAGGAAACGTGCCGTAAAATAATAGATCGGGAATTTTGGTGGATTCTCGCAGAGAACGAGTCAGATCGCGAATTTCGGCGGATTATATATCTAAATAAGCATTCAATTATAAATTTCAGTATAATACCGTAGCGAAGCACGGGTATCTTGCTAGTCATGTATATGGGGCATTCCTAACCTATCGTTGAGGCAACACTATGGTATTTACACATCACTGATACTGTCGGGCGAAATCGAAAATTTAAAACAACGTCCGGATATTTCAATCTAATTCTCATTGAAATTCAAACACATGAGGTAAAATCTGTTACAGAAATGAACTCGAATCTGGAATAATTTTATCTATGTCCATTTCCTACGATAAAGTGTGAAATCGAAATTAAATAACGGGTTTGAATAATTCAGTCTATCACTCCTTAAAATTCAAACACATGAAGTGAAGTTCGCTAAATAAAAGTAAACTCAAATCTCGTCTGATATTACGTGATATTAATGAAAACAATAATCACAACCACCACGATATTCGCGTTATAGCCTAGAGTGTGAGGCTCCAAATAATTGGCAATGTCAACAATCCAAACATGTGTCATTGTAAACTTTCCAGTGAAGTAAATTTTCATCAACATACGCAGAGTAAACTCTCAATCTGATAAACTCATTCTCTCACCCGTAATATTTCCAATTCGCGATATTTTTCGCCTCGTAATGATACAGAATAAAATCAAAATTTATAATAACCAAGTATTACCTAGACCATGTGTAAGAATGTATTTTGTTCGTGAGGTCAGTTCTAACAAAATGCACTTCGCTGGTATCAAATGGAATCGTCAGCTTGACTTAACTGACGTTATCGCCAGTCTTACGAAAAATAATAATCATAGGAGAATATCACTTGTACTCGTACTCACTTGGATTTGACAACCCCCACCTTTTTCAGTCGCTCTATTTAACATAATTAAGGAACGCTATAGGATGTCGCTCCTCTTATACATCCTGTGTCGGAAATATTACACATCTACATATACACCCTGTCACAAAAATTCCTCTCCATCAAACTACAGGGCCTTTTCTCTTCGGCATTCTACTTGGAATTTCTCACTCATAAAATACAGGACTTCCCCTGCCTCAAACATTCTTCCTAATTATTCGCGTAAATATTTCATTCCTCTTTCGATCCATTTCTTCTTGATTGATCAAATTTTAAGAACAAGTAATCCCATAACCGAAGTTCATAATGATCTCAAAGTAGCTTCTCTAAATTTTCCCAGACCCCAGGAGAAAAACACCATGCCGTGAGTCTATCTCTCCAATACACGGTGTGTCACAAAAATAAATTTCCAAGCGCCAAAAATTATCTCACTTCATTGGATTTCGGTATGAAAATGTAAACCTGCTCACACTGAATGCTGAATGCATTATTATTATTATTATTATTATTATTATTATTATCGTCTCAATTTACTCCTAACGCGAATATTATTATTGTTATTATTAATTGACTTTATCACACTTATAATTGTTATCTTTACTTTATCATTCTTACAATTTTTACCGGCGTGAACATATTCAACTGATTTTTTGTTGTAATATTTAATTTCACATTTTAAGAAAATTAATACAGTTTTATGCGTCGCGATTACAGAAATGACCGACAATCGCACCTACAGTGTTTCCTGGTACTTTCTGCAGACATAACACAAAATCATCATCGCAACACAATTAATTCTATACACGCCACATATACAAGGCGGTGTCATGATTTACTAACTAATTTAAGAGGACAAGCAGTTGCATTTCTAACTACAAAGACATAATATTGGAATTAGACAGACCTGTAATTTTGCTGATTGATGTGGCGTCGTTTTGGCTGCATTTCGCACGCCAGCAACCTCCGACTTGGTACCTCATAATGATAGGTGGAACTTATCAATTACACTGACTCTGCACTTGTCTTGATGCAACACAAATTAATTTTCTTGAGCCTGAACTAGCATAATAACAGGTCTTATTATGCACATAACACCAAATGGACCACGCCGCTCCGTTCTCGAGCAGTCAACTGATGGAAATCGTAGAAAGCTCATGCCCATTGCCAGGCGTTTTTCAAATGTAACCGCTGGACGATGATACTATCTCTCGCAAGAAACCAATTGCTCTTCTTTACAGATTGTCAAAGGAACCGTGTTAATGACAGTTTAAAAGAGCTATCTGGGAATATCATCGTGGCCACCTACCAGGAATATTGCCGTAAACAAAATGTTTTAATATCGAAGTTGTCTCTATTCCTCCTCAATACTTTATAAATTTTCTATCACTCAAGCCATCTGGCTTTTGAGATTTCCGAGTCTATCTTCTAACACTTTAAAATTTTGTAAGTCCTCTTCTTGGTGTCGGCTGTCGCACGTTCACCCTCTCGGACCGATAAATGCTTAGTGCTTCTCTCGTGGTCACAGTAGGTATTTATACGAAATCTGGGGACGCGGTACAACGCGTCCCCTTTGTTGCGCAAGCATCCCATTTTCTATACCACTAGATCGATTTTTCTGAAGCTCACACCAGAGATTCCGCCTATTTTCCCGATCACAATGGTGTTGTTTGTTGATTTCTCCTGCTTCTTTCACTGGCGTAATATAATTAATTCCGGGGTGACTTTCCTGCGTATTCTGACTCGATGACCTTGCCTCGTGTCATTCCCACTCTGCCGATAGACAGGCGAACTTCTCTCTGGGCATAATTAATTGTATTTCTCCCTGTGAATTGAGCTTCCTCAAATGATTCCAAAAATTCATATTAATTACTTCCTTTCTAATGACATTGCCGAGATCTCTTCCAATAAGGGTTATTAGCCAAATTTTATTATTAATTTCCCGCGGTCTTCCGAAATGTTCCGTTCTCACTCGATGTTTTGTGTCACCTCCTGCTGTGATTAACAAGCAAGGAACATCAGGCTAGTTATTTACAAAGATGGATGCGCGTTTTCCCCTCTCGCAGCTGAGCCTACATTGCCGTGTGGCGGAACTTCTGCAACGTAGAATTATTGGCTCAGTACTGTACATTTCGCTGCCAAACATCGGAGAGTCGATGAATGCCTCCCATGGGGGTTTACTGGCTGTCTGAAATGAAAATTTTGTTTTTTTAATAAAATGGAGTTACTAACTCCAGCAAATGAAATTATGTTGACTCTTCCATCTATCTTCTCCATCTATATAAATAATATGAACGCGTAACACAATCTTGTGAGAAAACATCAATATTAACGTCTATGTTATACATCAAATGAAAGGTTTCCATCTCAGGATTACTAGAATTTTTTTATTTCATTAAGTCCTTTATTTTCGTAAAATAGTCATTTATTCGAATAATACGATGCTTAGGTCTATGAAAGTTGTCTCCGCTGATCTGTCTATTCCAGCCAGATAGCGGTCCCTGTGAAAGTTATCTATACAGATCATTCTGTGTTAGTCCGTTACATGGCTCTGTGAAATCAAGTTATCACTAGAATGCCAGAATATTAGTTGTAGCTCCATGTTGGTTCTAATAAGCGAGGAACAGGAAGAAATCCACCTCAGGATATTCCATATTTCAAAAAGTACTTATTATGAACCTTACATTGAATTATTCAGTGTAGGGTTATTAAATGCAATCTATATCCACTGCCAAACACGACATTTCGCGTATGTTGCTGTCTTGAATGTTCATGTACAGACCGGAATGCCGACATTTAAGTTGTTTGTAATCATGACTACATCTGCATGTAGCCCTCACTGTAGACAGAACGTCAACTTCTATTATTATTATTATTATTATTATTATTATTATTATTATTATTATTATTATTATTATTATTATTATTATTATTATTATTATTATTATTATTATAGGAAACAAGTTTCTTCCACACCTGGATTGACTAACTTGAAATTCAATGTTGCAGTTGGCTGAAAGTCCGCTTTGGTCAGAACATTACGATCTTCGAAATCAGTTCTTTATTCTACACGTCACAAGTAAACGAATCACAAAAATTTTAAGATTTGAAAGGAATTTTCCAAAGTTTTAACTGTAAAACAGCTATTGGATTTATTTTCTTGCCGGACTCGAATTAACTATGTCAATGTGCATCATGAATTTCTTTAAGGCAAAGTTTACGTTCATTGAAATGCAAAATGTCTCAAGGAAGGGTAAGCTTCAAGTTTTGATAGAAACTGTTCATTTAGAAACGTAGACTGATGTCTAGAAATTTACACTACAGGGTGATTTTGTGCATTGGGGACAAACTGCAGGAGAAGATCCAAGAGAGGATAAGAAACAAGAAGGGCCATATGGACATATGCCTGGAAATGCATGGGTTCTATGCTAGAGGCCATTGACTTTATTCATTAATCATTCCTGTACATTACAGTGCAGTGCACGATGCTATCCTTAGGCTCTAGTTAGATGAGGTGTTTGAAGTGACCCCCGTGGGCCTCAATGCCTGCGCGTTTGCGCCATAGCTGAGACTGCCGCACATATTCAAATGTGTCAGCCTGCATCGGAATGGCGTCACAATTAGCATGAATGCATTGTTCCAGTCTGCACGTTTGAGATGGGCTCCGCATACATTACACGTTTCAGGCGCCCCCACAGGTAGAAATCTAAAGCGTTGAGGTCCAGCGACCGGACGAGCAATGCAACTGGACCTCCTCGTCCGATCCACCACCCAAGGAAGGCGTTGAGATGCCTCCACATGGTAATGTGGAAGTGGGCTGGAGAACCATCGTGTAACAGCCGCATAACTCTACGTACCACCAAAGACACCTCGTCCAGTATGGGAGGTATTGTAACCGGCAGGAAGTGCGAGGACTTGTGGATGGACGACTGGCCCCACGAAGTAGTCGCCAAGACGGTGGCCTCATCGGTGAATGGGATGGATGACAGAAATCCCAGAATAGTGGTGGCCCATCCAACAAACCGGCAACAAAATCGTTCCCGAAAAGGAATATCTGTTGGTAATAATTCCTGCACACGTTGCAAGTGATATGGTTAGTAGCAGTATTCATAAAGAATGTTCCACACGGTTTACCCCATACTGGCAGACCAGCAGTCTGGTGCCGATACCGGGGTCATCTTCCACAGCGTTGATCATATATTCCTCTATGGCCGCTGTACGTATCTGGCGCATCCGCCCTTCATGGTTATTCATTCCCGTAAACGAGCCTATCTCATACAAACAGCGAAACGCTGTTGCAAATATTCTGCTGTATGCTGTCGGCGAGGATACTTTGCATGGTACAGCCATGCAGACTCCCGCTAATGTCCGTATGTGAAGACCATGTTGGCCTACTCGCGATCTGAATCCCGTATCATCCCACAGCGCTGCATTGAACCAGACACGTCCACTGCAGGTTGAGTCGACAACAGCAGTGAAGCGGACGCCTAATGTTACTGATAGAGCCCTGAAGTTCAGGCATGTATTTTTGCTAAATTAGGCAGGCAAATAAGCATTTAACATTTAGGAAATAGTAAAATAATTAAAATAGGCTTTTATAATAACAAAAATGGGCACTAAAATAATAGATGCTTTAATGTAAGCTTCGTAACAGACATCTATATCACATTTTAGTACTGAATCTTACATCCCCTCTGGGTGGAGATGATAGAATAACGTCAGCGGTATACCCTGACTGTCGTAAGAGGAGGCTACTAAAAGGGAGACCAGGGCCTCTCAACTTGGGAATGTGGGTTGGCCACCACGGTTCCCCTCACTGAGTCTGGCAGAATATTATGGGAGAAACATGGGATTTAAGTATAAAATTACAATTGGCAAACAAAGCATTATTACAGTGATAAATTATTTGAATTCAGCGGAATAACTTCTTGACAAGAAAAAAGAAACTCAATCGTTTCAATTTCAGTCATAAAAAATCCACCAAAATGACCAAAATATACTTGTTTCAGGTTCCTCGCTCTTACTTTTCCTGTCCGACTTCCCTTGGTCAACTCTTGTTTTTTTCCGACTTGCACGGTATTAGATTGCTTTGTTTGCCAATTGTAATTTTGTACTTAAATCCCATGTTTCTCCCACAATATTCAGCCAAATGTATGGTATTTGTATCACAGCTATATTAAGAAACCTGCGTATGGAATTTTTGATGCAGAATGTTTTCAAGTAGTAGGGAATTTTAAGTCCAAAATTTTAGAACGTAAAAATTACACAAACTTTAGTACGATATATCTCCTTATATAAATTATGTACTGAAACATCGATACGTAGTGCTTTTAAAGGAAGTATTATCTACCTAATTACGAATTTACATTAACATGTTAATTAAATTTCGTGAAAAAATGGAATTAAATCTTTCAAAAAATATTTTGGAAAAACTATTAATTGTATATGAAAGAAATGCTCGCGATATCTCTACTTTTATGCAGGTGACATTCCCACAGTTTCGTGAAAATCCATGCATTAGGTAAAACATATGTTTATCTCCGGAGTGTCGCCTTAAGTTAAAATCAGTTTTGTCTTTCTTATTAATACAGCACATGGGAACTATATATTTTTTCTTTCCGTTGCTTAATTTTAACAAGGTAATAACTGCAGAAAATGTCCACAACAACTTAAAAAAGGCAAAAAAGGCATTAAACTATCAAATATGCTACGGAAGTTAGAATAGGCAGAAAAGACGAAATAATAACTGGTCGTACCATTCCCAAATGTACGAAAACATGTTAGAGTCTATATAACACTTCGATATATCCACCCAGATTTAAAGAAAAGGCATTTTGTATATTTCCGGGTTCTACTGATAAGTGAGTGCGTTGCCGTCACGGGGAACACTACAACCCCCTAACGAAGAGCTCAGGCACTTCCGGACGTGCGTTCATTAGACCTTTTTCGTTCCTTGTCCTCTCCGGGATCGTGTCCTGTAATTTGTTACCATTGCTCAAAATCACCCTGTTTATTGGACGACACAGACTGTATTGAAACGACAGCATACTGATGACAGTTTAACAGTTTAACAGTCTACATATCAGGAACCTGTCCTAACGCTGAGCAATTTTGTCTTTACCCCACCACGATGAAGGACGCTGGTTGCTGTCCGAATCGCTCTTCCACAGGAACCGTTTGATTGGTGGTGAAACACTTACTTTTCAGGGTCTTGTACAAGGTCTTCTTTGCACAAGAACTGAATTATTCCACATTGTGTCCGTTTGACGTAACAAGCGTTGCTTATTTCCTTTAACTTTTCCCTCTGCGTAATGGACGCATGTCTGAGACTCACCACGTTCTGAGTTGTTACTACAAACACCAAACCGTGCAGTGCTGTCACGTCATGGCTGGCTCATCAGTTATTGGCAGTGTTGCCGGCTCTGTCTGTGTTTCGACCGACAAACCTTTATAAATAAATGCGAAATCTAACCTTCACTTTGTGGTCAAAGATGTCTCCCTAACCGATCTGCACAGCCTGAAACACTGCTGTGATCAATCAAGAGACCACACAGACGATTCAAGATGTATTCTGCAACGCATCGATCGCACCAAGAACTTCGTGTACTAACAGGCAGCACTTTTTGTGCAGGCCTTGACTTCTCAATGGGTCTCATGGGTCGGTCTAGGGCAAGTACTTTGGTAGAAGCGGCAATGTTCTTTTCTCCATTTAAAAAAACAAACAAACAAACACCAATGACACTACAGTCCGGATGAGCCTTGGCCTACCAAACGGCTGCTGCCCAGTCCGAAGACCTGCACATTATAAACTGGCGTGTGGTCAGCGCGACGAATCCTCCCGGTCATTATTCTTGACTTTTTAGACCGGGGTCGCTATCTCACCACCAGATACTATTTACCTCCTAATGGAGGGTGAGTGAACTTCGAACCAGCCCCCAGATCCTGCTAAATTAACCCGACGTGGCCGGAAATTGAGACGAGCTACGAATAAGAGGCAGGCTCGCTACCCCTAGACTGAGGGGCCGGCCTTTTCCATTTAGAAAATGGTCACTCTAATGTTTTTCAAACATATGAATGACATCATGCGGTAATTACGGAGAATGTGTTGAGAGATGCTGTAAGCTCGCAACCTTCGGAATAGCAGTAATCAGTTGATTAGAAGAATGTGTTAAGAGATACTGTAAGCTCGCAACCTTCGGAATAGCAGTAATCAGTTGATTAGAAGAATGTGTTAAGAGATACTGTAAGCTCGCAATCTTCGGAATAGCAGTAATCAGTTGATTAGAAGAATGTGTTAAGAGATACTGTAGGCTCGCAACCTTCGGAATGGCAGTAATCAGTTGATTAGAAGAATGTGTTAAGAAAGACTGTAGGCTCGCAATCTTCGGAATAGCAGTAATCAGTTGGTTAGAAGAATGTGTTAAGAGATACTGTAGGCTCGCAATCTTCGGAATAGCAGTAATCAGTTGGTTAGAAGAATGTGTTAAGAGATACTGTAGGCTCGCAATCTTCGGAATAGCAGTAATCAGTTGGTTAGAAGAATGTGTTAAGAGATACTGTAGGCTCGCAATCTTCGGAACAGCAGTAATCAGTTGGTTAGAAGAATGTGTTAAGAGGTACTGTAGGCTCGCAATTTTCCGAATAGCAGTAATCAGTTGGTTAGAAGAATGTGTTAAGAGATACTGTAAGCTCGCAATCTTCGGAATAGCAGTAATCAGTAGATCACGGAGAATGTGTTGAGAGATACTGTAGGCTCGCAACCTTCGGAAAAGCAGTAATCAGTTGATTAGAAGAATATGTTAAGAGATAATGTAGGCTCGCAATCTTCAGAATAGCAGTAATCAGTTGATTCGAAGAATGTGTTGAGAGATACTGTAGGCTCGCAATCTTCGGAGTAGCAGTAATCAGTAGATCACGGAGAATGTGTTGAGAGATACTGTAGGCTCGCAATCTTCGGAATAGCAGTAATCAGTTGATTAGAAGAATGTGCTGAGAGATACTGTGGGCTCGCAATCTTCGGAATAGCAGTAATCAGTTGATTAGAAGAATGTGTTGAGAGAAACTGTAGGCTCGCAATCTTCGGAATAGCAGTAATCAGTTGATTAGAAGAATGTGCTGAGAGATACTGTAGGCTCGCAATCTTCAGAATAGCAGTAATCAGTTGATTAGAAGAATGTGTTGAGAGATACTGTAGGCTCGCAATCTTCAGAATAGCAGTAATCAGTTGATTAGAAGAATGTGTTGAGAGATACTGTAGGCTCGCAATCTTCAGGATAGCAGTAATCAGTTGATTAGAAGAATGTGCTAAGAGATACTGTAGGCTCGCAATCTTCAGAATAGCAGTAATCAGTTGGTTAGAAGAATGTGTTGAGAGATACTGTAGGCTCGCAATCTTCGGAATAGCAGTAATCAGTTGATTAGAAGAATGTGTTGAGAGATACTGTATGCTCGCAATCTTCAGAATAGCAGTAATCAGTTGATTAGAAGAATGTGTTGAGAGATACTGTAGGCTCGCAATCTTCGGAATAGCAGTAATCAGTTGATTAGAAGAATGTGCTGAGAGATACTGTAGGCTCGCAATCTTCAGAATAGCAGTAATCAGTTGATTAGAAGAATGTGTTGAGAGATACTGTGGGCTCGCAATCTTCGGAATAGCATTAATCACTGTATGTTTGTCTACCTTTAGTCCCGATTGCTGATACGGGCTCGAGGATGAATTGAGGTGAAATAATATGGCATATTTTACGGACGGATGCCCTTCCTGTCGCCAACCTCAGTTGAGGATCTAATGAAGATGAAATGAGTGATTGTGAGTGAAATTGGATAAGGAGGTGGAAGGAATCGGCTCTGGCCCGTGAATTTGAACTATCCCGGCATTTGGCTGGACGTGAAAATGGGAGACCACAGAAAATAATTCTCAGGACTACCGACGGTAGCGTTCGAACCCACTCATCTCCCGAATGCAGAGTTTGGCCCCATAGCCGCAGCACGTGACCAGGCGAGGCCAGTCCGCTTGATGATAGCAATGATCGTTAGGCCTAATTATATTAGTTATTGAAGTCGTTGTCAGGAATTAAAAATGAAAATGATCTTGACGCCTCCTTGCTCGATGAATGTTCGGGTATGGAATTTTATCTGCAACTTCTAATGGGATTTGAGGAAAAGTATCTTATCTGTGTCAGCGTCTTAGCAAGCGGGATCTTATGGAAGTGCAGTATGTCCAAACATAGATATTGTTCTTCGGATAGCACGAAGTACTCCGGTAACCAACTACTCAGAGGAACGCTCTTTCTCAACTTTGAAGCTTATAAAAACGTATCTCAGGTCATCAAAGTGTGAGGGACAGACTTCGGTTTTCGCATTCTCCTACACTGAAAAGAAGCTGATGCAGAAAATGGAAAATGATGAGTTTTACAAGGACTTTTCTCGTCGTGAAGTGAGGAGGAAGACTTTTTCATTGGAATGAGATATGTTTAATTATATCATTACTGGGTGAGTTGGCCGTGCGGTTAGGGGCGCGCGGCTGTGAGCTTGCATCCGGGAGATAGTGGGTTGGAAATCCCCCTGTTGGCAGCCCTGAAGATGGTTTTCCGTGATTTCCCATTTTCACCCCAGGCAAATACTGAGGCAGTTCATTAATTAAGGCCACGGGCGCTTCCTTCCAAATCCTAGGCCATCGTCGCCATAACACCTACCTGTGTCGGTGCGACGTAAAGCCACTAGCAATATATATATCATTGACTAGCAGTTACTCGCGACTTCGCTCGCGTGGATTTCGTAATTTGTTGAAAGTAATCGCTCCTCGGTACTGTACTAAGACATTATCTGGAAATCGCTAAGGTATAAAAACTCACGGAAAACGTGAGTTTCATTTACCCCAGAAACTCTTTGCAAACCACGTTTGTGGTACTCCTTTGGGAGCTAAATTGACCATGCGACATAGATCTGTACATGTGAGAAACAGTCTTCTTTGAAGTCGGAAAAATGTTTCTTTATTTTTAAAAGGGATTCAAAATACTTATTTCCACGTCTGTAACATCTTCAGTTTTAGAGATGTAAGTATCCTCATAAAAATTAATTCAACTCTTTTTTCACTTCTTTTCGCCCCCGTTATGTGGCTTTTCGAAAATAAAATAATGTCCCTGTGTTTTAAAGGACTTTCCAAATACCAAGTTTCACGTCTGTAACGTTAAGTTTTTGACTTATATTCTGTAGATATACCGGTACTCAATTTAAAAATTCATCCGCTTTTTCAATTCTTTTCACCTCCTTATGTGGATTTTCCGAAAAAAAAAGTATTTCTTTATTTTAAAATGAGATTCCAAATACCAGTTTCCACGACTGTAACATCTTCAGTTTTTGGGATATAAGTATCCACATAAAAAGAATTCAACTTCTTCTTCACTTCCCTTCATCCCTCTCTCCCCTTAAGTGGAATTTCCGGAAACAATAAAAATAGGTGTTTCTTTATTTTTAAAGTAAATTCAAAATACGAACTTTCACGTCTGTAACATCTTCAGTTTCTGAGATATAAGTACCCTCATAAACAGAATTCACCTCCTTTATTATTTTCACACCCTCCCATAAGTGAAATTTCCCAAACCAAAGAATACGTGTTTCTTTAATTGGAATCTTCTTTCAAATACAAATGTTCATGTCTGTAACATCTTCAGTTTATGAGCTATAAGTATTCTCATAAAAACAAATCAACTCTTTTTCACCTCCACCCCCTTAAGTTGACCCCCCCCCCCCCCCGCAAATGTGTGTTTCTTTATTTTTAAAGCACATCCCAAATACCAATTTGCACGCCTGTAACCTTAAGATCTTGAGATATAGGAATCTCCATTAAAATAATTCCTTTCTTATCACTACCTTTCACTCTCCCTCCTTTGTAACAGTTGATGACTACCAATAAATAATTTCTTGAATATCATGAAATATATCATAAATAAAAGTATATAAAAACTTAATAAAATTGATCGAAATGTCCGTAGTATGGGCGCCAGAGTTCACCAGAATGGATCCCTCGAATTTTGATAGAGCATGATAAACTTTATATCCCAGGGCGTGCACATAATGCTGCGTACTGGTACATCTGCTTCAGGCCTTACCTAACCTTCTGAAAACGGCTAAATAGGTAAGAACTGCACCTAGGTTCATCAATAACTCCACTGATTCTAAAATATCTAACTATATTCTTAATAAAATCCGTGCATGAGCACCTCATCAACACACCAAAATACACTTATAATATACAAACAAAATATTGCTGGAAGACTCCATATTTACAACAACAACAATAATTAGAACAGTGGGAAAACGAAAGCGAGAACTAAGCTACCATTTGTAGATAGTCCGATGCACAATGTACATATATGTAGATAAATACCCTTCACTGTCTCTGTATCAATACGACTTGCCAGTTCTCATAATCAGCACTTCGAACATCACGCAGATACTGTACCTCGTAATACTGTGTTCACAGACTTTAACACTTGTTGTAAAGATATATACATTTGAGCAACGCACGCTTATCGATCCTAAACATAAATTATGGAAAGTCTAAGATAGCTTTCACCAACATGTAATGCCAAGCCGCCACAAGTGCTACAATACTTAATGCGTAAACACTCCACAATTTGTCGATCATCCACTTTCCACGAACATAACAAGACTACGTTCCACGAACGTTTGAAGTCCAGTTCATTGTATTGCAGCAGCGTCACACCAGCACCGCCTATCAGCACTACTTCCTTCCCGTACAGCGTCAGTACTCCTTTTTGTCCGTACCGAGTGTCTGTTGTAGTTCTAGTAGTTCCCTTCCGCTGTGATGTCGAAGTATATAAAGACTTCGGCATTCCCCTTCCTCACACATGATACGTCTGGATTGGTCCTTGCCAGCCAATCACGATAGATCCTCTTGTCAAGACCATGCCCTGAACTTCTTCTTGGTCCCAAGTTATAAACAAACTCTCTGGTGTTCCACATTAGTCATAGAACTTTCCTAGCACAACAACAAGCTCAACTCATCAGACTGGGATGTCCGCATGAGTCATATAAATTACCAGAATCCAATATATATCAATGTTTTCCCAGTACAAAACAAATTACTCATACCTACATATGTGGATATCTCTCAGCTTACAAATATAAATGACAAAATATACAAATGAAATACTGATAATAATAATAATAATAATAATAATAATAATAATAATAATAATAATAATAATAATAATAATAAATCGAATACTGACAATAATATCTCTCACTTTTACATATAGTGCGAGGGTGTGATGTATGTACTATCACACCTTAAGCGAATTTTCCGAAAACAAAAAATACGTTTTTCTTTATTTACAGAAGGAGCTTCCAAATGTCAATTACTATGACTGTAACTATTCAGTTTTTGAAATATGTGTATCTTCAAATAAAATAATTCAAAGCCTTTTCAACCCCAACCCCACCCTATTTGATTCCAAAGAGCAGTATATATTTTAAATCCTAGGTGTGAAATAGAAAATATTTTTAAACGTTTCACCGCTAAAGTGTCCTAGGTGTAAAATACAGTATACTTCAAAACATTTCTCCCTTAAGAGGTTTAGATGGTGGTTGACTCTCAAAAACACAATATCCATTCTTCCGAAACCATTTCAGGCACGAAAATAACGTTTTTATGAAGGGTTCTCTTCTATATCCTAGATGTTAATAAATATTTCGCTTCTTAAAAAGTATTCATTCCTCCATTACTGTTCAACGTACAAAATCAAAATTTCACAGCTTGATCGCTTTTACGTCGTAGATGTTAAATAAGATATGGATTAAAACATTCAAATTCTTCCGTACGGGGTTCAAGTGGGTGTATAAATTATAAAATAAATAATCATTCCCAAAAACTGTTTGACGTACGAACTGAGCACGTATTCTACAGGCTCAGCTGACTGTGGGCTCTCCAATATGTCAAACTGTGAATTGAAGACCTCGGGGGAAAATAGTGATAACCCTCATTTTGTAATTACTGAGATATTATGAAATTAATTTTCAAAAAATATTTACTGCTAATATTTTTGATCTTTGAAACAAATTACTCACGTCAGTTGTACATGTAGTCCTTCTTTATAACATCCTGGAGAAAAATGCATTAAAAACCAGTATTATAGGGAATTAGAGTATATTAAACACTGAATGTTCCTATCAATTTGAGGGTTATAATTATTTACATGCAATGTGGATAAAGTAGTGAACAATTTACAATATAAGAAAACAGCTCTGTGAAATATACAAAAACACGTACACAAAGAAACAAGTTATTAACACAATTACAATAATAAAATACTTTGATTAATGTCAGTTGTCTTTCTTACTCTCAACTGGACTTATCTAATACTCATTATCCTCTTCATCAATGAACATTTCTGTACTGTTTGTACCACTGCACTTCAAACTACCATCAAATTCAGAGTAAATGGTGGTACTCATTAAAGCACTTTCCTTACAGCCCTAGGAAAGGAAGAAAAATTCTGAATGTAGAGTTATGTTTAATAACATTAATTAAGTTAAAGAAAAATAATTTAATATAATGTTATTGCATTTACGTATCACTAACTACTTTTACTGCTTTCGGATACACCGAGATGCTGAATTTTTGTTCCGCAGGAGTTTTTACTGTGCTGGTATATCTGCCGACACGAAGCTGACGTATCTGAGCGCCTTCAAATACCACCGCACTAAGCCTAGATCGAACCCGCTACCTTGAGGTCAGAAAGCTAGCGCTCTACCGCCTAAGCTACCCACCCCGGCATATTAAAGAGATTTTCTTAAGTTTTTTAAAAGTCATATAATGCAGTTACCCAATTATTTCAAAGAAAATAACAGGTAAACTAATTAAATTATTGTAACCTGCATAGTACCGGTACATCAACAAGTGTAAAAAGTTACAACCCACAAAGTCACATAAAGGACATGTAAAGAGCCGTTATGTTTATAAAATTTCTGTATAGTGACAATAGTTAATAGTATGGGTTACCATGATTTCATAATAATAATGAATACTAATGCTAATATGTTTGCAAAAGGTATTTTATATCACAGCATGTAAATAGTTCTAACCCACACTCAAAACCACATGGTAAACAAAGCTGCTAGCCATCTCGAAAACGTACTTGTTCACTACTTCGAGATGAACTTCCATAATATTCCTGGGTTTCAACATATTCCTGATCCTTTAAACTGTCATCTCCATCCATAAACTCCTCAACTTCATTGCTTTTGTACCATAAATTACATTTTGTTTGGCAGAAAGCACATCATTAGAAACATGATCCGCCATCTTGGAAATGTGGGTTGTCATTGTTTACTGCAGAGACATGTGGCTTGTTATAAAAATTAAGCTGAATTGTGCTGCCATCTCTCATTAAATCAACTAGATTCTTGATAAAAAATGAAACTTCATGTTGGATAGAACTGTTTACTACAAAATACTGAAAATTTTAAAATTTGAGGGTTATCACTATTTTCCCCCGAGGTCTTCAATTATAACTTTAATTTTAAAGCCGTAGCGAAGCACGGGTATCTTGCTAGTTTTATATATAGACTAGCAAGATACCCGTGCTTCGCTACGGTATTATACTGAAATTTATAATTGAATGCTTATTGTTTTAGATATATAATCCTCCGAAATTCGCGATCTGACTTGTTTACTGCGAGAATCCGCCAAAATTCGCAATCTGACTCGTTTTCTAATAGATTACGGCAAGTTTCCTCCCATTTTCAATCTTTCTTTACAGCAATCAATTTCGTACTTCCCGGGCTAGCTCCAGGTATTCCACCCGTTCAGTTGGGTCCCTAAATCTTGGCCATCTTTTCCTATAAGCATTTTTAATATGGATCAAATCCTTCAGGAGATCCGGCGTGGTGTCGTCTTGTGTGCCTAGGCGGTATTGAACCAGCAGTCGGACTGCATTCTAAGTCACTACCCGTCCAGGACCCGTTTCCAGTGCGGTCCGCACATTTGACGACGGTCCAGAAGATTATTATTATTATTATTATTATTATTATTATTATTATTATTATTATTATTATTATTATTATTATTATTATTATTTTATTATTATTATTATTATTATTATTATTATTATTACTATTATTATTATTATTATTATTATTATTATTATTATTATTATTATTATTTATATTATTATAATAGTTCTGGACCCCACAGCAAGATGCAAGACCGCTACTTGGCGGTAAATTACATCTGCTGCCATTGTCACTGTTGACAATGTGAGCAGCACCATTGTCGCGCGTAGGCAAGTGTGCGCGATTTCTGGCGATACGAATAACAACCTTCCGTGCATTATTGACCTTGTCATAGAGGTGAACAAATGGACGATCAATCTCATTCCTATCATTTATTTCAAATGTGTTTAAATTTTTATTTACAGTACATGCCAGGAGAATCTACTGTAATATAAGAACGTTCTCCGAAGTAAAATACGGCTGTTGAAAACGAACCCAGGAAAGATTTAAAATGATCGGCTTATGATCAGAATAAGTACATCGAAAATCTACAGTCTGTTTCCAGTCATTCAACAGGGTCAGGAATGGAATGAATAAAGCCCCATCTAGCGGCGACAATAGGAATTGTGCCGGCTGCCGAAGCACTCCTCTGCGGCAATGATCGATGAATGACAAATGAAATGAAATATTGGACAGTGTTGCTGGAATGAATTATGACAGGGAAAACCGGAGTATCCGGAGAAAAACCTGTCCCGCCTCCGTTTTGTCCAGCACGAATATCAAATGGAGTGATCGGGATTTGAACCACGTAGCCCAGCTGTGAGAGGCCGGCGTGCTGCCGCCTGAGCAACGGAGGCTCCTTATAAGTACATTATGAACAGTAAAATCAATTGGTCTCACCTTTTACACCCCACCGCCGTTAAGTTTATTTACCCACTCTCCCCCAAAAAAATTAAAAGAAGGCGTGATTTTTATGTTTAAAGGAGATTCCAACACTAATGTTCACGTACATTACCCTCAGTTTGGAGATATACGTATCCCCATAAAAATAATTCACTTTTTCACATCATTTCACACTCCTCCCTCCCCAAGTGAATTTTCCGGCAAAAAAAAAAAATACTTGTTTCTTTAATAGTAAAGGATCTTCTAAATACCAATTATCATGACTCTAACGTCTTCAGTTTTTGATTTATGTGTCCTCATGAATGGAATTCAACTCCTTTTCACTCCCGCCCAAAAGATGATTTCCCCCAAAAATGAGTTTTTCTTTGTTTTAAAGGAGATCCAAATACCAATTTTCACGTCTGTAACAACTTTAGTTTTTATTAGATGTAAGTATTCTCATACAATTAAGTCAATTAATTTTTCAATTCTATCACCTCCTTTCCCTTCATTGGATTTTCCGAGAATACGTGTTTCTTTACTTTTAAAGCAGATCCCAAGTATCAAATTTCACGTCTGTAACATCTTCATTTTTGAGATATCAGTAGCCTTATTAAAATAATTCAACACAATTTTCAGTCACTTTTACACCCCCCTCCACCCAAGTGGTATTTCCAAAAACTAAAAATACACGTATCTTTATTTTTAATACAGATAAAAAAATGCAATTTTTGACTTCTGTAACATGTTAAGTTTTGTGTGATATACTGTAGAAATTCGCATTTTAAAATTTCCAAATTTCCAAATTTCCAAAAACAAATCACCTATGTTTCTTTATATTTACAGGAGATTCCAAATACCACTTTTTTACGTCTGTAACATTTTACGTTTCCCAGATATTCTGTAGACAAAGGCTTTCAAAAAATTCATCCCAATTTGTCACTCCTGTTTAACCGCCATTAATTGGATTTTCCAAAAACAAAAAATACGTGTTTCTTTATTTTTAAAGGAGATCCCTTATACTAATTTACAGTTCTGTAATGTGTTCAGTTTCTGAGATATATCCTCATTAAAGGCATTCAACCCCTTTTTCACCCCTCCTATAGGGTTTTTTCGAAAACCAAAAAGGCACGTTGCATCCGGGAGATAGTAGGTTCGAATCCCACTATCGGCAGCCCTGAAAATGGTTTTCCGTGGTTTCCCATTTTCACACCAGGCAAATGCTGGGGCTGTACCTTAATTAAGGCCACGGCCGCTTCTTTCCAACTCCTAGGCCTTTCCTATCCCATCGTCGCCATAAGACCTATCTGTGTCGGTGCGACGTAAAGCCCCTAGCAAAAAAAATGCACGTTTATTTATTTTTAAAGGAGATTCTAAATACCAATGTTTACATTTGTAAACTTTTTAAACTTTAAACACTCATTTTAAAAATTCACCCACCTTTTCACCCCTCATTATTTGGATTTTATAAAAACGAAAAAATGCCGGTTTCTTTTTTTAAAGTAGATCCCAAATACCAATTTTCAGGTCTGTAATATCTTCAGGTTCTGAAATATAAGTAGCCTCATTAAAGGCATTCAACATATTTTCACCCTTTTCCACCCTTCCTATTAGGATTTTCCGAAAACAAAACAATACGTGTTTCTTTATTTTTAAAGGAGTTTCTAAATACCAATTTTTACATCTGTAAACTTTTAGAGTTTTAAGGTGTAGATTCACTTATTTTAAAATTCACCCCCTTTTCACCCCCCCCATTAATTGGATTTTTCAAAAACAAAAGAATACGTGTTTCTTTATTTTTAAAGGAGACCCCAAACTCGAATTTTCAGGTCTGTAATATCTTCAGTTTTTGAGATGTAAGTATCCTCATTAAAGGCATTCAACCCCTTTTTCACCCCGTTTCACCACTCCTACTGGGATTTTCCGAAAACAAAAAAATACGTGTTTCTTTATTTTTAATGAAAAGTCTAAATACCAATTTTTACATCTGTAAACATTCAAAGTTTTGAGATATAGATACATTCATTTTAAAAATTCACCCCTTCTTCACCCTCCCATTAATTGGATTTTCCAAAAACAAAACATACGTGTTTCTTTGTTTTTAAAAGAGATCAAAAGTACCAATTTTCAGGTCTCTAATGTCTGCGGTTTCTGAAATATAAGTACCGGTATCCTGATTGAAAGGCATTCAACCCATTTTTCACCCTCTTTCACCCATCCTATTGAGATTTTTTGAAAATAAAAAAATACGGGTTTCCTTATTTTAAAAGAAGATTGTAAATACCAATTTTCACATCTGTAAACTTTTAAAGTTTTGAGATATAGATACGCTCATTTTAAAATTTCACACCCCATTTTCACCCCCTTAGCTAAGGAATATCCAAAAATCCTCTCTTAGCGAGCACCTACATCTTAATATGAATATATCCTCAAAATTTCATTCCTTTATGTCCAGTAGTTTTGGCTCGGCGATGATGAATCAGTCAGTCAGTCAGTCAGTCAGTCAGTCAGGACAAGTTACTTTATATATATAGATAGATCTTATATCGTTCTGTTATTTTTTTCTGGTCTTGTATGTACCTGTGTTTCTATTCACAGCCTACTGCGATTGGATGTTGTTAATAATGAAAGCAATGATTCTCTCATTTTTGAAAAACTTGCTAGGGGATGTACGAGTTTGTTTGGCCTTGTGGTGGACAAAAGGTAAATAAACCCTATCCTCCTTGAGTGAGCTGCTGTATATCATGAATTTCTCATCCTTTCGCCTCTATATTGATGCGATATTTTGGCATCCTTTTGAAATTCGTGTTTTCTTCTTATGTTCCTTTAAATTGTAAATTTACTTCCCTTAGATTAAATTATCTCATCATTACTACCATGTATGTTGTGACATGTACTATTCTTACGTTGCTAAAAACAACAAAATATAATACACGATCATAAGTAGGAAGAAAGTACCTCTTTGCTATTTGTTTTTATAATTACTATAAACCATGTTCATTCTCCAACCGGATCTCAAAATATCTTCATCTAACCTCTTTTCCTGCTATGGCCAAATTTTGAATAACGCTGTTGCTGTGTTTCGCTTCACGAGGCCTGTACGTCTTCAGTTCAGTTGGAGGACTGCACGTGCAAGCAAGGGAATTGCACTTCTGGCTGCAAGCTTGCGGAGAACTCGCTGACCTCGCCTGCATCACCTCGGTGTGGTAACGGGAGTCGCACATGGTGTTCCAAAGAGCCGCGGTTACTGGAGGCGATTCATTCCTGGTCCATTTACTAAGTACATGTGAAATGAACAGGAGTTCATCCGTTCCAAAAACTGGAAAATATTCTCGGAATCAAGGCCATGAAGCACGTGACGTCAGCGGTCATTTCGTGAAAGGTATACAGAAAAATAATTGAACGTATCGAAAGGAAATATTTGAAACTAGACAAGAATATCTTTCCATAATGTACAGCGAAATCGGAAGAATGTTGAGGTATTTGTAAAAATAATAAAAATGTCTAGGATTTACTATTAGCAGCATCTTCTGCTCATCTACCATATTTACATTAATAAGAAAAATATAAAGTGCAGAAAGTTAAAAGGAAACCCTGTTTAAGGTCGAACTAACGTCTGAAAATTTTCGATAACAGTAGGAAAGGAGAAAGTACCGCAGCGGTTGTGCTCCTAATTAATGTGTGAGTCTATTCTGGTCTGCATCTGGTGCAAAATTTGGGATAACCATAGAAAACCATCGTCCTGCCAGCGGTGAGGATCGAACACCTTATCTCCCGCATGCAACACTACAGAAAACATGTTCTTCTCTATACGAATAAAGCACAATGGACATACATTTTCATACTAGTGTTAATTCTTGTGAATACGTGTTTGAGGCCGGACTTTCTAAACCCAAGTTGGCGGGTTCAACCCCAGCTCAGACTGATGGTTTTTGAAGGTGCTTGTTTCAGCAGAATTTACCGGCACGTAAATTAATTCCTATGAAACAAAAATGCCGGCATCTCGATGTTTCCGAAAAACGTAAAAATAGTTAGTGGGACGGAAAACCAGTAAGATTTAGTATTCCTCATATTATTATTTATTAATTATAGATAGAGATAACTTGTTGCACATGGCACGTTAGATCATACGCGGGTCATTATCTGTGGTATACGTCGTCAGAATGAGAACGATGCATTCTCTCTAGGTGAAGTCCTGGCTGCTAACTCTATTCTTAAGCTTGTACTGCACTGGACATCGTACGTCAAATCATTCAGGGTGGTAATTCCTGAGGATCCTGACAGCGCGCGGCGATAAGATTGAGGTAGAAAGGTCAAGTGAGCGTGACGATTATTCCTGAATTTTCTTTTCCATTCTTGGAGACTTCGGACTCGCTATGAATACTAGCCTTTATGCCATTCATAGGTATGGTTAAATGCAGTGTCTCATGCATGTCCAAATTATTACAGGGCATTTATCAATAAGTTAAATATAAATACCCGTATGAGAGCAAGGCATACCCTATACACTCTGTAAGTGATGTAGCTTGCTTGTAATGATAACAAACACTCTTTAGGAAACGCAATCATGAGATAATTCCTTGTCTGTACTTTAAAATTAATCCTTCTATGTACTACTTACGCTTGTCGCAGGCAGATTTAGATTTGTAAGTACTGCATCATACATTTTAATGTATTGTATGCGCTTGTCTGCGTTTGAATCCTAACTTCAAGAAAGTTGTATATTGATGTGCACTGTTAAAGTTAAGACCGAAACCCCTGTGGAATGCCTGACAAGTATCGGTTTTTCTTTCTGATATGATAGTGGTAGAAACCTAAATTTCTTGGAGGATAAGCAGATTCAGAATCTATGAAAGTTGCACAGATTCTTAAAGCGCGAGTCTACTGGAATTTCGAGATGAGTTTCCTGGTATGTGAGTTTCAACTCGTGATGGAATAAGATTAAATGTCATAAATTCAAACGTATGGGCTCGGTGTTAAGTGATAAAGCTGTTACGGAGGCGCCAGAGCTGACGGCCCTGTTATACCATTTTTTTCTAGTTGCTTTACGTCGCACCGACACAGATTGGTCTTATGGCGACGATGGGACAGGAAAGGGCTAGGAGTGGGAAGGAAGCGGCCGTGGCCTTAATTAAGATACAGCCCCAGCATTTGCCTGGTGTGAAAATGGGAAACCACGGAAAACCATCTTCAGGGCTGCCGACAGTGGGGTTCGAACCTACTGTCTCCCGAATACTGGATACTGGCCGCACTTAAGCGACTGCAGCTATCGAGCTCTCTGTTATACCAGTAATTCATACTACTTTCATCTCGTTTACTTCCAACTTATGAGTAAGGCATCTTGAGTCCACCCAACTTCAGTCTCTTACGGCAAAGTCGATCTGAAAACATACCGAAGCAAAAACAGTTTCGTCTAGGAGTTAACTTCTTTATCAGGAGCCCGACTGAGTAGGTCAGGCGGTAGAGAAATGGCCTTCAGAGCCCAACTTAGCAGGCTCGATCGTGGCTACGTCCGGTGGTATTTAAAGGTGCTCAAATACGTCAGCCTCAAGTAAAACGACTTATTTTGGACAACATTTCGGCACCTTGGTGTCTCCGAAAATCATAAAAATGTAGTTACTCGGATGTAAGAACAATATACTGTAGTTATTTTATTATTTCGATTCTTTCTCCTCTTTCAAAAGTTCTTGAACGAGTTGTACACGACCAGCAAGTAGAATTCTTAATCAGACATTCTCTTTTTGATCCATTGCAATCTGGTTTCAGAAAGGAACACAGTACTACGACTCCACTACTTCGGGTAACAGATGACATAAGACTAGCAATGGACAAACGGCAGGTGACGATACTGACACTCCTTGACTTTAGTAGTGCGTTCGACACGGTAAATATAGACATACTATTATCCAAGCTATGCTCTCTGCATATCGGCCCGATAGCCCTAAATTTTTTAAGTCATACCTTACAAATCGTCGCCAGTACGTATGTGACTTGCCCTTCTTTGGAGAACAATTGAACGAGAAATGCAGCTATCCAAGCTAAGGGCGCCAGTCTTTAAGTTGATGACTTAAAAACAAAATCTATCTATCTATATATATATAAAGTAGCTTGTCCTGACTGACTGATTCATCATCGCCGAGCTTAAACTACTGGACATAAAGAGATGAAATTTTGGGGATATATTCATATTATGACGTAGGTGCTCGCTAAGAGAGGATTTTTGGATATTCCTTCGCTGAGGGGGTGAAAACGGGGGTGAAATTTTAAAATGAGTTGCTCTATATCTCAAAACTTTAAAAGTTTACAGATGTAAAAATTGGTATTTAGAATCTTCTTTAAAAATAAGGAAACACGTATTTTTTTGTTTTCAGAAAATCCCAATAGGAGGGGTGAAAAAGGGTGAAAATGGGGAAAAATGGGTTGAATGCCTTTAATCAGGATACCGGTACCTATATCTCAGAAACTGAAGATATTACAGACCTGAAAATTGGTACTTTTGACCTCTTTTAAAAATAAAGAAACACGTATTTTTTTGTTTTTGGAAAATCCAATTAATGGGAGGGTGAAAAGGGGGTGAATTTTTAAAATGAGTGAATCTATATCTCCAAACCTTTAAAGTTTGCAGATGTAAAAATTGGTATTTAGAACCTTCATTAAAAATAAAGGAACACGTATTTTTTTGTTTTCGGAAAATCGCAATAGGAGGAGTGAAAAGGGGCTAAAAAGTGGTTGAATGCCTTTAATGAGGCTACTTATATATCAGAAACTGAAGATATTACAGACCTGAAAATTGGTGTTTGGGATCTCCGTTAAAAATAAAGAAACACGTATTTTTTCGTTTTTTGAAAATCCAAATATTGGGGGGTAAAAAGGTGGAGGGTAAATTTTTAAAAATGAGTGTGTATACATCTTAAAACTTTAAAATTTACAGATGTAAAAATTGGTAGTTAGAATGTCCTCTAAAAATAAAGGAAAACGTATTTTTTGTTTCCAGTAAGTCCCAATAGGAGGGGTGTAAAAGGGTGAAAAATGGGTTGAACGCCTTTAATGAGGATACATATATCTCAGAAACGAAAGATATTACAGAACTGAAAATTTGTATATGGGATCTCCTTTAAAAATAAAGAAACACGTATTTTTTAGTTTTGGAAAATCCAATTAATGGCGGTTAAACAGGAGTGACAAATTGGGTGAATTTTTGAAAGACTATATCTACAGAATATCTTGGAAACGAAAAATGTTACAGACGTAAAAAGTGGGTGTTTGTAATATCCTGTAAATCTAAAGAAACATAGGTGATTTGTGTTTGGAAACTCCACTTAAGGGGAACTCAAAAGGGGTGAAATTTTAAAATGAGAATTTTTACAGTTTATCTCAAAACACGTAACATATTACAGAAGTGAAAAATGGTATTTTTTATCTCTATTAAACATAAAAAGCGTGTATTTTTAGCTTTCGGAAATACCACTTGGGTGGAGGGGGGGGGGTAAAAGTGACTGAAAATGGTGTTGAATTCTTTTAATTAGGCTACTGGTATCTCAAAGATGAAGATGTTACAGACGTGAAATTTGATATTTGCAACCTGCTTTAAAAATCAACAAACACGTATTCTCGGAAAATCCAATGAAGGTGGGGGGGATGAAAGAATTCAAAAAATTAATTGAATTAATTGAATGAGAATACATACATGTAATAAAAACTAAAGTTGTTACAGGCGTGAAAATTGGATCTCCTTTAAAAACAAAGAAAAACGCGTTTTTGGGGGAAACCATCTTGGAGGGCGGGAGTGTAAAGGAGTTGAATTCCTTTCATGAGGACACATAAATAAAAAACTGAAGAAGTTAGAGTCGTGATAATTGGTATTTAGGTCCTTCACTATTAAACAAACAAGTATTTTTTGCGGGGAAATTCACTTGGGAGGGGGGGAGTAGTGTGAAATGAAGTGAAAAAAGTAAATTACTTTTATGGGGATACTTATATCTCAAAACTGAAGGTAATAGATGTGAACATTGGTGTTTGGAATCTTACTTAAACATAAAGAAACAAGCCTTCTTTTAATTTTTTTTTTGGGGGGGGGGTGGCGGTAAATCAACTTAACGGCGGTGGGGTGTAGAAGGAGGTGAGACCAATTGATTTTACTGTTATTAATGTACTTATAAGGATCCTCCGTTGCTCAGGCGGCAGCGCGCCGGCCTCTCACAACTGGGTTCCGTGGTTCAAATCCCGGTCACTCCATGTGACATTCGTGCTGGACAAAACGGAGGCGGGACAGGTTTTTCTCCGGATACTCCGGTTTTCCCTGTCATCAGCCATTCGAGCAACACATAATAGTAATAATAATAATAATAATAATAATAATAATAATAATAATAATGTTCCGGACCGTCGTCAAATGTGCGGACCGCGCTGGTAACGGCTCTTGGACGGGTAATGACTAAAAATGCAGTCCGGCCGCGGGTTCAGTGCCGCCAAGGCACACAATATGACACCACGCCGGATCTCCTGACGGATTTTATCCATATTAAAAATGATTAAAGGAAAAGATGGCAAAGATTTACGGACCCAACTGACCAGGAGGAATACCTGAGCCTAGCCCGGGAAGTACGAAATCGAGTGCTGGAAAGGAAGATTGAAAAATGGGAGGAAACGTGCGGTAAAATAATTGAAAACGAGTCAGATCGCGAATTCCGGCGGATTATATATCTAAAAAATAAGCATTCAATTATAAATTTCAGTATAATACCGTAGCGAAGCACGGGTATCTTGCTAGTATATATATAAAGTAACTTGTCCTGACTGACTGACTGATTCATCATCGCCGAGCCAAAACTACTGGACATAAAGGAATGAAATTTCGAGGATATATTCATATTAAGATGTAGGTGCTCGCTAAGAGAGGATTTTTGGATATTCCGTCGCTAAGGGGGTGAAAAGGGGGTGTGAAATTTTAAAATGAGTGTGTTTATATCTCAAAACTTTAAAAGTTTACAGATGTGAAAATTGGTATTTAGAATCTTCTTTAAAAATAAGGAAACACGTATTTTTTTGTTTTCAGACAATCCCAATAGGAGGGGTGAAAAAGGGTGAAACAGGGGTGAATGCCTAATCAGGATACCGGTGCTTATATCTCAGAAACTGAAGATATTACAGACCTGAAAATTGGTACTTTTGATCTCTCTTAAAAATAAAGAAACACGTATTTTTTTGTTTTTGGAAAATCCAATTAATGGGAGGGTGAAAAGGGGGTGAATTTTTAAAATGAGTGAATCTATATCTCCAAACTTTTAAAGATTGCAGATGTAAAAATTGGTATTTAGAATCTTCATTAAAAATAAAGAAACACGCATTTTTTGTTTTCAGAAAATCACAATAGGAATCGTGAAAAGGGGTGAAAAATTGGTTGAATGCCTTTAATGAGGCTACTTATATCTCAGAACCTGAAGATATTACAGACCTGAAAATTGGTGTTTGGGATCTCTTTTAAAAATAAAGAAACATGTATTTTTTTGTTTTTGGAAAATACAATTAATGGGGGGGTGAAAAGGGGGTGATTTTTTAAAATGAGTGTATCTATATCTCAAAACTTTTAAAGTGTATGGATATAAAATTTGGTATTTAGAATCTCCTTTAAAAATAAAGAAACACGTATTCTTTTGTTTTCGGAAAATCCCAATAGGAAGGGTGTAAAAGGGTGAATAATGGGTTGAATGCCTTTAATGAGGCTACTTATATATCAGAACCTGAAGATATTACAGACCTGAAAATTGGTATTTGGGATCTACTTTAAAAGTAAAGAAACACGTATTCTTTCGTTTTTGGAAAATCCAAATATTGGGGGGTGAAAAGGGGGGTGAATTTTTTAAAATGAGTGTGTCTACATCTTAAAACTTGAAAATTTACAAATGTAAAAATTGGTAGTTAGAATCTCCTCTAAAAATAAAGGAACACGTATTTTTTGTTTCCTGTAAATCCCAATAGGAGGGGTGTAAAAGGGTGAAAAATGGGTTGAATGCCTTTAATGAGGATACTTATATTTCAGAACCTGAAGATATTACAGAACTAAAAATTTGTATATGGGATCTCCTTTAAAAATAAAGAAACACGTATTTTTTAGTTTTTGGAAAATCCAATTAATGGCGGTTAAACAGGAGTGACAAATTGGGGTGAATTTTTTGAAAGACTATATCTACAGAATATCTTGGAAACGTAAAATGTTACAGACGTAAAAAGTGGGTGTTTGGAATCTCCTGTAAATGTAAAGGAACATAGGTGATTTGTTTTTGGAAACTCCACATAAGGGGAACTCAAAAGGGGTGAAATTTTAAAATGAGAATTTTTACAGTATATCTAAAAAAACTTAACATATTACAGAAGTGAAAAATGTTTTTTTTAAATCTCTATTAAACATAACGAATCGTGTATTTTTAGTTTTCAGAAATACCACTTGGCTGGTGGGGGGTGGGTAAAAGTGACTGAAAATGGTGTTGACTTCTTTGAATTAGGCTACTGATATCTCAAAAATGAAGATATTACAGACGTGAAATTTGATATTTGCAATCTGCTTTAAAAGTAAAGAAAGACGTATTCTCGGAAAATCCAATGAAGGGGGGGGGGGGGTGCAAGAATTGAAAATGTAATTGACTTGATTGTATGAGAATGCATACATCTAATAAAAACTAAAGTTGTTACAGACGTGAAAATTCGTATTTAGATCTCCTTTAAAAACAAAGAAAAACGCGTTTTGGTGGGGAAACCATCTTGGAGGGTGGGAGTGTAAAGGAGTTGAATTCCTTTCATGGGGACACATAAATAAAAACTGAAGAAGTTAGAGTCATGATAATTGGTATTTAGAAGATCTTTTACTATTAAAGAAACAAGTATTTTTTGCGGGAAAATTCACTTGGGGGGGGGGGGGAAGAGTAGTGTGAAATGAAGTGAAAAATGTAAATAATTTTTATGGGGATACTTATATCTCAAAACTGAAGGCAATAGACGTGAACATTGGTGTTTGGAATCTCCTTTAAACATAAAGAAACAAGCCTTTTTTTTAATTTTTCTTGGGGGGGGGTGCGGGGGTGGCGGTAAATAAACTTAACGGCGGTGGGGTGTAGAAGGAGGTGAGACCAATTGATTTTACTGTTCTTAATGTACTTATAAGTATCCTCCGTTGCTCAGGCCGCAGCGCGCCGGCCTCTCACAGCTGCGTTCCGTGGTTCAAATCCCGGTCACTCCATGTGACATTCGTGCTGGAAAAACCGGAGGCGGGACCGGTTTTTCTCCGGATACTCCGGTTTTCCCTGTCATCAGCCACTCCAGCAACACATAATAGTAATAATAATAATAATGTTCCGGACCGTCGTCAAATGTGCGGACCGCGCTGGCAACGGCTCCTGGACGAGTAATGACTAAGAATGCAGTCCGGTCGCGGGTTCAGTGCCGCCAAAGCACCCAATATGACACCGCGCCGGATCTCCTGAAGGATTTTATACATATTACAATTATTATAGGAAAAGATGGCAAAGATTTACGGACTCAACTGACCGGGAGGAATACCTGAGCCTAGCCCGAGAAGTACGAAATCGATTGCTGGAAAGGAAGATTGAAAAATGGGAGGAAACTTGCCGTAATCTAATAGCAAACGAGTCAGATCGGGAATTTTGGTGGATTCTCGCAGAAAACGAGGCAGATCGCGAATTTCGGTGGATTATATATCTAAAACAATAAGCATTCAATTATAAATTCCAGTATAATACCGTAGCGAAGCACGGGTATCTTGCTAGTTTATAATAAAGTTCGGACGGACTCTCATCACAATGCACTAATCATTAAGCAGGAGATTTAGAAATCACAAGGCTAATTAAGGCAGACTGATTACAATGAACCAAGAAAATAACATTTATTATACTGAATAAAAAATGACTACGGTTTTACGAGAACTGAATTTAAAGTAGGAAATGAATTTAACAAAAAATCGAATGACTCTACCTCGCGGGAACTTACAATATTTTTAACTCGCTTGCTCACCATGTGGTCTTGTTCTGCTGGTCCTTGGAAAGCCTCCGTCCTTGTAGCTGGAACATCACCGGTCGTCTTTGAGATATCTCCATCTGCCGCCAAGTACCATTCCTGCCTTGCCAAGTGCATCAACCACTAATAGGATGTTGGCTTTAAAACTACCCCTCCCTGTTATGCTCTATCCCATATAATGGAGATGAGCCCTGAATCACCGTTAGATAAACCCCTTGGGTTATGCGGAGAGGATATTGAATTAGCAATCCTTCTAACTTTACTGAAAATGTGTACCGTAGTTTCATTTCTAGCTAGTTTAATGCTACCTATTGTTTTAGACTGGTACAAACTGGTCTAGTATTACAGCTGTTTGTACTTCCTGATGAGAGTGGTTATACGCCCATCATTCAGAAATTCCTAAGCACCACGTCGTGGTAACGAAGTGAAGCATGAAGAAGTGATAAACTATCAAACTAGTCCACGATGGTACATCAACCATAAGACAAGTTCTCAGACCTAAAGCGAAATACAAGATAGAATCGAATCGAATCGAATTTAATGAAGCCAAGAGCTCCAACACGCCCTTAAGTAAGCGTTACTGGCTCTAATTACAGGTCGAAACACGTGGTCCAATCAGGTGACACGTCTCTCCCTACCCCAGATATCGAAGATGAAGGGTCCCCACGATGATATCAACTGTTCTTCTATTATCCATTTCACCCAGTATCCTTTGAAAAATGTAGGCAGTAACCAGTTTGAATTACTCAGCTCGGAACACAGTAGCTGCGGTTACAACGCCTGGACACGTGCCGGCTTTTTCCAAGAATTGAGTTCTAAATTTGTCGCTTCTTCTTCCTCGATGATGTGGCAAGATAGAGGAAACTCTACTGCAAGTTAAATTTACACAAATGTCGCAAGAATCTGTGTTAATATAAGGATATTCAGCCCTCGTTTAAAAGTCGTAGTTACAAAGTAATGAAATGATAGTGAGCAAATGATCACACATGAATTATAATAAAATTACGTGCGAAGATAAATATCATGACGTCAAATATACCATTCCTGAATTAATTAAACATAATAAAATTAATTACACTGTGACGTCTGGAACGTTACACGTAGTGGTAAAAAATCAAAGATCCCAATGGGCTGTAAAATCATCCGGTGTCCCTCAAGGGTCTGTTCTAGGGCCCTTACTGTTCGTCTTGCATATTAATGACCAGGGGGCGGATTTCTGTGACCTAAAATGTATGAAATATGTATGCATTTATGACCTAAAACATAAAAATATGACCTGTAAAATTCAAAATATGACTTAATGAATAGCATCTACGTTACATAGAAACACTTTTATTACGATTGCTACAGGCTGCAATTAATTTAGAGTTTAAAAAGTTTTAATTCTTCGAAATCTTTAACCCAAAATTAACTAAAATGATGAATATTTCATGAACTCGTTAAGGTTACACAGCATACTCCTAGGCAAGGACGGACTCTGTGGAAGACATAAACACTACAGTTACTTTCACTGTTCAATAATGAATCATTTTTAATTAATACACAAAACATATGTTATTTGAATGAAACTTTCATACCTGATCTAGTCTCAATTATCAGAATTGTTGCAATTTATGACCACATGCATCTTAAGTTTGTTGAATGAGAATCCCCTCCTGTTGTCGCTGAGTATCGTCTTGCAGCGAGAAAATCTTATTTCGACATCACATGATGTAAGGGGAGCGTATTTGAATAGAGTTAAATCACGTGAAGAAAATACCTGGAAATCTGCACATGAAGGGTTTCCACAAAGAATGTCACTTATTCCAAGCAGGTACACAAGTCCGCTATTTTTTCCAGTACATTTTTTAATTTTCTACACACCCTGGATGCTATTGTTCCTTTCGCATGCTTTAATTACTGTTCAATGCACTTTACAACATCCAGTGCATCGCTTAGTTCTGCACCTGAAACTTCCAGTTGTGTGATTGCTCCAGATAAAGAATTAAAATTGGACTTTATGTAAGCCAGGTCCCCTTTTAACGTAGTGCTTGAAAATAAATCTTGCGTGGTTTTTATGGAGGACGATTCTGCAGGATCAAAAGACTTCACGATCTTCTCCACGACATCTAGGTTGTTGCAATAGTACACTGTGGCATCAAGCCAAGTCCCCCATTGCGTTATAATTGGCTTGGGAGGTAGGTGTTGTGAAGGTGCTTCTCCTTGAAATTTCTGAAAGCGAAGTGGAGATTTGACAAACAGTTTCTTACAGTTCGATATTAATCTATCAACTTCAGGGTAGCTACTTCTAACTTCTTCAGCTGCCCTATGCAAGGCACGTGCAAGACATGTCACATGCATCATTTTCGGGTATAGCATTTTATGTCCCTTGGCTCCCTTCACCATATACGGAGCAGCGCCAGTTATTAATAGAAAAATGTGCTCCCTCTTTGCCCCGTTTAGCCACAACAGATTCATTGAATTGTCGAAGAGAACTGCAATGGTAGAATGGTTTGTCTTCTCTAGCACTTCACATGTCAGGAGGAACGTATCTCCATGCTTCGGCTGTTAAGTTTCTTTAAAGGAATATTAGATGAAACCATAATCTTGCAGAGATCTTGTTAAAATTGTGAACACTGTGAACTTGATGTCGGGGTTTCGAATAGCAGACGTTGCCTATTTTCGAGTGCAGTATATCTAGTTACACAATTCTTATGTTTTACAGTATTACAGTGTTCTTGCACAGAAAAGCGTTTTTCGGCAGTAACTTTTACCTCACACAATTTACGGAATAATATCACTCCATCCGTACTGAATATGTTTTCACTGAATTCGCGAACAAAACTTCGCAACTTTCCACAAATTGAGACTTTCGTTTTAGGCATATTAAAAGGAACTGAATGACTGAAGCTCCCTAATGACCAACGTCATTCAGTGTGTTGAAGGTGGAAGAGGGAAGGGCGAAGGAGAGAGATAAGAACAATGACAAATAACTCCAGAATTACCTCTGCTTCCGTGTAAACAATAGCCCGGTTTCCAGGAATTGACCCAGCGAGCAAACAATAGCTCCTACCTGTTAGAAACATTCCATACACTACTTTAGAATGGTTCTTCAGTAGTATATTCCAGTCTATCCTCAAAAATAATTTCTAGAGCTAATTCTGATTTTTATAAAACGAAATTCAAATGAAAATTACCAAAATATGCCGTTATAATGATATATTGTTCAACATATGCCATAAAACTTAAGAAAGCCTAATAAAACCTGTTTAATTTTGATTATCATGCTTGGAAACGTGTTGAAAAAACAAGACTATAAGATATAATGTTAAGGGAAAAATTGACTTGTCATAGAAATCCGCCCCTATTAATGACATATCTTCCACACTTCATTATTGCAACTACCACTTATATGCTGATGATCTGCAGATATACAAACACGCCACTACAAACAATTTACATGAAACAGTTCAGCATATTAATTCGGATATTGAAAGGCGAACATGACATGTTCCAGATAGAGTCGGAACTCCTCTAGTGCTAATAAAACTTTCAAACCCTCAAGATCATGGATGGAATATTTGGCGTCTTCAGCCGATAATGTCCTAGAAACAAAAGCAATGGGTCGCCTTGAGAGTTTCCTGTCTGTCTGACTTATTTTACAAACCTTACAAAACTGCATTTATATTGAAAAATCTGAAATATCTGCATTTAAAATGGAAAATCTGAAAATAAATATTCATTAAATAAAATACACACTCGTCGGACTTTGTACTCACACTCACGTGTTACCTGCTTACTTACACATACGTTATTTAAAGGGCGCCAGCTGCCACTCAGTGCAGCATTAATGGAATGAGACTCTTGACTATCTCTAGGGTGTGGGGTAATAAGCTTACTTTTGACAACATACCATATAAGTTCTGGGAAAAGGAGATTGGCGTTCGGTTTCCCCATTAATTTCGAGGTTAAGATATTTTACTTTCATTGAAATAAAACCATGAATTCGTTTGATAGAACAATATATATTCTTTAAATCATATATATCAAAAAATAGTGAGTCTTGTTGCGATAAAACAGATGAGAATATGAAATTATAACATTGCAACTGAAAGAAACTAGGCATGAATTTGAATTCTTCTTGACCGGACATTTAACAATTTATACGAAATATTTCCCTCACTGATTCACTTGACTGTACCTTCAACACTTTGAGTGTAATTACGACGTATTCCTTTGATCTGGTGTTTACTGTAGATGTGTCACGCCTAACTTGGTGATACATCCTTGTGACTGCTTCTTCTCCATGTCATCTGACTTCTTTGTAAGTCAATATGATATTACCTCTTGGCAGGTCCAGGGTTGCCCTCTCTGACTCTATGGTAAGCCCTTGCGTCCGTGTCTTCAACTGAGTGAGCGACCAACCTTTTGGTCTCACTCTCTCAATGACCAATAATTAATGGCTCACTGAGTCTTCACCATCTCTCGTTCACACTCGTAGACTGACCAACTAAGGCCTCTTGATCTAGTAGACTTCTTCACTGTACTGCTTCCGTTTAAGTAATGACTGACGCTACAATATGCACCCACCTTTTATAGATGTTGGTTGACACAGCTACGTAATCTCCAGAAATAACAATGACATACTCCCACCTACGCGACAGATATTACATTCAGTGGTGAAATACCCCGGGGCGGCTGAATCTCTGAGCGAATATTCTAAATAAATACGATGACGTAGCCATGGCTTGGCAATGACTTGGCAGAATCGCCACCAATCTTACACAATGTACCAACGTCACATCCAATCTCTGATATTTACAACAATTCTCACTGTACAGGTATTGAGTGTTATTCTACACATACGTATATATGCATACATCTAAGTACAATCTTGCAAGCAACAGGCATTGCAAAATAGAATTGAATAAGACTGATAATTACAATAATAGTAATAATATCACAAATAAAATAATAATAATAATAATAATAATAATAATACAGATAAAATAATAAAATAATAAAAATACAGATATCATCTTGTAACGGGATTTGAACCGTTACAGCCTTCCGAGTTCCGTTTTCTGAAGAAGGACAGCAGCCACGCCCGATGACGAGGCGTCGGTTTGGTCAATGAATTTCTTTGAGAAATCAGGCATAGCTAAGATAGGGGCGTTACAAAGAGCTAATTTCAGATCTTCAAAAGCGGCTTGCTGAGACGGCCCCCATTCAAATTTGACACCTTTCCTACGAAGCAAGTTCAAGGGCGCCGCTCTGTTAGCGAAGTTAGGAATAAATTTCCTGAAGAAATTCAACATGCCTATGAACATGGCAATAACTTTGATGTCCTTAGGAGGTTTGAAATCACAGATGGCCTGTGTTCTAGAATGATCAATGGAAACACCATCGGGCGACACAATATACCCTAGGAATGACATGGAAGGTTTAGCAAAGGCTACCTTATATAATTTGACAGTCAACCCAGATTTACGAAGGCGATTGAATACCTCCTTTAGGTGATCTAGGTGGTCTTCAACGGTCTCAGAAAATTCAACGACATCATCAAGATAGTGATATAAGTATTCAGATTTGATGTCCGAGAAGACCCTATCTATCTTCTAAATTCTACAAATTTAGAAAACATTCCCAGCGACGGAGAAAAATCTTAGAGTTCGACGTGGATCCAATGTTTAGCCGTCAAAAGGGGCTTAATTTAGACCCATTCAACCACGCTCTGCTACCACTTGTTAATGTGTTTTCGTGGATCACAGAGGGGTGAAAGAAGGTACGGGCTTGAGGGGGTCTAACTACAATATCAAGAATTGAATAGAAACTTTAAATAAAGTTAATATTTCTTTTAGAATTTCAAACTTAACAAATTTCTTCACTGCTTGAACAATAACAATGAAATCTCAGGTACAATGCCAATTCAGTTACAAGGGTGGAACACCCCAGAATAGAGAATTTAACAATTTTGGGCCTTGAGCCCTCAATTTACACGTTTACAATTTCAAAAGAGGTATTGCTTCGACAAAGATAAAAATCTCACGAATACAAGAGAACTTTGCTCCAAGAAAGTTACCGCCTTCCAGAGGCACTCTTCAATATAACCGAAATTTAGGAAAAAGCTTACATGCTCTCGATTTCTTACAGCCTACTCAAGGCAACAATACATCAAAATCTTATAATCTCTGGCTTCTCAAGGCACGATTCACAAAATTTATTTTACACAGGGGTATCTATTACCCAACCTACTGGGCCTTTACGGAAAGAGAACAGGTTAAATGACTGGCCCAAACATAAACTGAATGGAGGCGTACACGTGCGCACCTAGAAAATGAAATATTAAAAACCTAACAGGGCTCTCGGCCCGAAGAAACAGGGCCTAGTCCCAAGCTACTGTGGTGACTGGAATGAAAAAAAAATTAATACATTACAGGAAAGAAAATAGTACGAAGTCGTAGTTACCTCAAAGCAAGATGAAGGGGGGCTCAAGAGGGTAACACACTCTCTATCCCGATTTACAGTTAAAGAATTTATGAAATTTTACTTAAAAGGGAGAAGTTTACATTAAAACGGTTACATAGTAAGAAATTCGGACCTTTCCCTCGTATAAATTCGCGGAGACAGCAAGAAGATATATTTTAGGTGGCCATTACCTGGCTGTTGTCCTGCCTGCCGAAGAATGAGGCGTCCCGCCTCCTGCCTTAACACACACACACTCAGAAAGACGACGATCAATGAGACAAGGTGGCCAGAAAGGCCGCAGTTTATATACCAGGAGGGAAGGTTCGAGAGGATTCTGGACTAATCCGGATACACCCTGTAAATTGTATTGGTCAATTCAAACTTTACACCAAAAAAAAACAAGAAGAAGCCTGTGATAGGGTGAAACATAATTACAGAAAATTATTATTGGCCAGATTCAAAACTGGCGGAATGAGAAAGAAGTGTTGCAACCCTTGAAATATATCAGAAAAACAAATAAAAGTTAATTTGCTAAAGAAAACCCATGAACACAAAATTTCTTTTAAAAAAACTTCCTTTACCTTGCACCAGAGTGCATGACCATAGTGTTTTGGTAGTGACATCTGTGGAGACATGTCCAAACTTCTTGAAGTAAACAAATACACAGCAAATAAATCCAGTCAGCTTAGGCAACTTCAGAATAACACAATTACTCAATCCTTCAGTAGTGACATCTTCTGATTAAAGTCTCAACTTTATGTAGTAGCAGTTGCACATTTGTTGGATAGATAGAGTTCATTAAGGCTTTTCTTTTGAATGTGCGGGGTTGAGGTGTACCTCCCGGTACATTATTATTATTATTATTATTATTATTATTATTATTATTATTATTATTATTATTATTAGACTATTATTACAAGCAAGATACCCGTGCTTCCGGGTTTAAAATTTAAGTTATTATTCAAAGTTTGACATATTGGAGAGCCCACTCTCAGCTGAGCCTGTAATATACGTTCTCATTTCGTACGTCAAACGGTTTTGTGGGAATGATTACTTATTTTATAATTTAGCACCCACTTGAACCCCGCAGGGAAGAATTTGAATGTTTTAATCCATATCGGATTTAACATCTAGGACGTAAAAGCGACCAACCTGTGATATTTTGATTTTGTACGTTGAACAGTAATGGAGGAATGAATAATTTTTAAGGGGTGTATGTTTTGAAATATTTATTAACATCTAGAACACAGAAGACAACCCTTCATAAAAAAGTCATTTTAGAGATTAAGCTTCCACGGTGTGTAGAATTATAAAATAAACTAAAAAAAGAATTTTGTTCGTATCTGAAACGGTTTCGGGAGGATGGATATCGTGTTTTTGAGAGTCAACCACTATCTAAACTTCTTAGGGGAAAAATGTTTTGAAGTATACGGAATTTTACACCTATGATATAAAAGAAGACCTTCCTCGTAAAATTAAAACTATGCACGCCAAACGGTTTTGGAGGGATGAATAATTTCGTTTGCGGAGCTAACCTCATTTGTCACTTTAGCGGTGGAACGTTTAAAAATATTTCCTATTTCACACCTAGGATTTAAAATATATATAGCTATTTGGAATTTTGTATTCGTACGTTAAACCGTTTCGGATGAAGGTATTAATATATTTGTTTTCAGATCTTAACCCCCATTTAACTATCTGAAGGGTAAACTTTGATTCAGAACTTCTGTTATTTAACGCCTAGTATATCATTTGATATTTTAACTTCGTAATTCAAACGGTTGCATATAAACGTACATTTTTGTCATCATTCCTTATTCTTCAGTGAAAACCCCCTTAGAGGTGTATTGTTTTAAGTCCACATATTATTTGTATCCCCATAAAAATAATTCAACTCTTCTTATATCCCTCTTAAGTTGATTACCTCCTCCCCACAACAAAAAATACGTGTTTATTTATTCCAAATACCAATTTCCACGTTCGTAACATCCTTTGTTTTTTGAAATAAGTATCCTCATACAAAGAATTAAACTCATTTTTCAATTCATTTTACCCACCCTTAATTGGATTTTCCGAAAACAAGAAATACGTGTTTCTCTATTTTAAAGAAGATGCCAAATACACATTTTCATATCTGTAACATGTTCAGTTTTTGAGATATAAGCATACTCATAAAAATAATTCAACTTCTTTTCAGTCCTTTTTATACTCCCTTTAGGTGGATTTTACAAAACCAGAAAAATACGTGTTCCTGTATTTCAAAAGGAGACCCAAAAACCAATTTTCACGTCTGCAATATCTTATTATTTTGAGATAACAGTACCCTACTAGAAATAATTGAACCCCTTTTTCAGACCTTTTTACCGCGCCACACAAGTGATTTTTCCGGAAACAAAAAAGTATGTGTTATTTGTATTTAAAAGAGATTAATAATACAAATTTTCAAGTCTGTAACATATTGCATTTTTTGAGATATACTCATCTTGAAAATGCACCCCCGTTGTCAGTTCTATTCAACCCCCTCCCTTAAGTAGATTTTCAAAAAACAAAAGACAAAAAAATACGTGATTCTTAATTTTTAAAGGAGATCCGAAATAAAATTGTCATGACTGCAACAACTTTAGTTTTTGAGATATACAGTATTTATCCTCAAAAAGGTATTCAGCCCTTTTCTCACCTTTCTTCACGCCCTTAAAGGGATTTTTCCGAAAACGAAAAAGTTCTTGTTTCCTTATTTTTAATGGAGATTTCATTTACCATTTTTCACGCCTTTAACATTTTCAGTATTGGATGTATAAGTATTCCCATAAAAATAATTCAACTACGTTCACTTCTTTTCACCCACCCCGCCCCGTTAAGTGGATTTTCCGAAAACAAAAATTACGTGTTTATTTTTAAAGTAGATTCCAAATACCAATTTTCATGTCTGTAACACCTTCCGTTTTTGAGATGTAAGTATTCAAGCTGAAGGTTGTCACTTTGAAAATTTCCTCTGATACATGTTCAGAATGTTTCAGCTGCCGTTACAGATGTACGGTGTAAATTTACAAAAGTTTGAATAAATCTGTAAGTATACGTCTCCGGACCCATGTTGTCATAAATTTTTATTCTTCTCTCTACGTGAGGAATCCATTCCTAAATTCTTGCCGTGCTGGAGCACCATCATGCATGAAAAGCATTTGTCGACGGGGTGCAAGTGGCATGTCTTCCAAGTAATCAGGCAATACAGTACGCATGAACACCAATGTTTAGGTCTGTAAACGTTTAAGTTTTTGAGATATAGATATCCTCATTTAAAAATTTCACCCCCCCCCCCCTTTTCACCCGCTTAGCGACGGAATACCTAAAAATCCTCCCTTAGTGAGCACCTACACCCTAATATAAATTTTCATTTCTTTATCTCCAGTAGTTTTGGCTCGGCGGTGATGGATCAGTCAGTCAGTCAGTCAGTCAGTCAGTCAGGACATGTTATTTTATATATATAGATTATTATTATTATTATTATTATTATTATTATTATTATTATTATTATTATTATTATTATTATTATTATTATCAATCCTCGCATCTATTTTCAAGTCCCAAGAAATTAGATTGCTTCAGCAGAGTTTGCCGTTAACAGGAAGTCACCGACATAGAACAAAATGCTTACTATATTTCAACCCAACTGAATCCCTCCCTGCCATTTTATTCCTTTCACTATATAATCCATGTAAACTATGAACAACAAAGATGGAAGATTACACAATTGTATAAACCCTCTACCAACCTTGATCCAAGATCTCATTTTACCATCAATTCTCACTGTAGCCGAAACGTCTTTGACTGCCTGTAATATACTGCCCTAATACAATAATTCCTCGATTCGTCTAACATAGTTTTCCCTGTTTCCATGACATATGCATTCTCCAGATAGGCCTATACGAAAAAGAAACGTAACTGTCCATTTCTATTCTAGCAGTTTTCAGTTAATTTTCGAATACTGAAAATTTGGTCCAGACAATCTTTCTGTGGTCTCAAAACGACACCGATTTTCATCCAACGTACTCTCTACCCTTAATCATACTATCGGTTCCAAAATATCAGTGAACACCTTGCCTGCTGAAATTCCTCTATAGATTTCGCATCCTCTCTGTTCCCTTGCTTATTATTAAGTGACCGGGCGAGTTGGCCGTGCGGTAAAGGGCGCCCGGCTGTGAGCTTGCATCTGGAGGATGTAGGTTCGAACCCCACTGTCGGCAGCCCTGAAGATGGTTTTCCGTGGTTTCCAATTTTCACATCAGGCAAATGCTGGGGCTGTACCTTAATTAAGGCCACGGCCGCTTCCTTCTCATTATTAGGCCTTTCCTATCCCATCGTCACCATAAGACCAATCTGTGTCGGTGCGACGTAAAGCAAATAGCCAAAAAAAGTTAGTGCAATTTGCCGTTTCGTACAAAGGCATCTTACGCAAATTCCATGGTATTTCTATTACTTTATGAAGCCAGTTCATCCCTGTATTCCCACTGTATTTCACCATTTCAGGTCTAATTTCATCTATTCCTGCCGTTTTATGACGATGTACTGTCGTTTATTTACCATCCTTTCCACTTCCTCGAGCGTAATTTCACTGCCATTGTTCGTCTCCTTCCCATGAAATGAATTCAGTAGATAGATATCTTTGTACGTTGAGAATATCTAAAAAATATTTCTTCCATCTGTCCAGTGATTCCCTAGGATATAAAATGAATTCACCCGATTTTCCTCAAACGCTATTAGTTTCCCTGAAAGGTTTCCCTGTCACTTGACCAGGCGTTCCCATGTTATTACCGATTTCTTCCCACGATCACATCTTCACAATTATTTCTTTCGCTCCGTTCCTGTCATCTACCGTAAAATTGCCTATCTGCATCAGGCCTTGTTTGGATCCATTCTTGATGCGCCTTCTTCTTACATTTACAAGCTGCTCTCACTTCATCATTCTACCAAGATATTACCTTTTTCCTACTTTTATACACATTTGTTCCAAGCCATTCTCTTGCTGTTTCTACTACATCATTCCTATATGCCACCTAATCTATTTCTATTTCCTGAGACTCCTTACAATATATTCTTCGGAACTTCTTACATAAATTACCCATGTTCTGCTGTCTAATTTCCTCACCCTGGGGATTCTGTACCGTTATTCGTCTGCAGATAGACTTCACTTTCTTTATGCTAGACCTTGGGTTTCTTAGTTTACTGCAGATGCGGAGTGTTCTTTATCGTAGAAAAATCCTCGGGATATCCGCACAGTTCTAATAGATTTCGTGAATTCAAATTCGGTTACGATATTGCCCCCAGATTGCCTTAGGGGATATGGTGGAATATTTAATTCATTAGGTTCTGTGCAGAAATAATGTAACATTCAACCATTTTAGCGAGCACTGCAGAGTTGTCACAGCCCACCATAGTGGAAGATTTAAGCCACCTTAGAAGAGGAAGAGCACGTTCTGTTGGGGGTTGTTAAGCAATTATATCATAAATGCACTTAGCCAGGCTATTACCTGGGAACTTTAGCCCGCCACACCCTGGAACCAAACTTCTGGAGTTTTTCACGCATCTGTGTTAGACAGAGAAACCTGAGATATGCATAAAAGGACATAGAATAGCTGAAATCCTTGGAATTAGACGAGTAGACCCCGTAAAAATGGCGCAGCCAATCAAATTGCTCCATACTTTATCGCCGAAATTCCCCGCTGAGGTTATTTTAGTTTATCTTGTGTGTTTGTGTAAGATTGCACATCAACTGGGCTTCTAATAACTGTATCGGAGTGAATATAATTTTTGGTTGACCCATTTAAATTAATTACAACGTAGGTGGAATATAATCGTTGTGCGCGACTGATCACGTGTGGATAGCGTTGGTGCAAGCGGAAGTAAAAACAGTGTCGCCAACAGACAAATGGCTTACGTTAGTTTAATCGAACCAACGCCAAGTGAATTATACAAAACGGTACGATCGTACTCATACTTTCAACTCCGTACCGTGATACAAAAAATAAGGAACCACGGACACCTGCTAGTGACTTAGCGAAGGTAATGGATTAATTTGTGGCGCTCCGTGATATCACCGGATGCTGAGTTAGAATCACGTAGTCAGACCGAAGGTTTATAACAGAGACGTGAACCGAACCATCGTTCAGTCCAACCCCCCCAGTTCGCAATATCCGTTCCTATCCACCCCCACCAAGCTACCCCTTAACGCCAGCACCTACATCTGACCTTGTCCGCCTTCTACTCACATCCCTCGTGAATATATCCTCCTTCTATCACATCATTGCACTTCACTTTCATCCCGGCACCCATGTAAGTGTAGCAACATTGTAATAATCTTATGTATTGCAGCAAATCAAGCCAATTGTACAAGAATTTAAATTAAGATAGCATGTAAAAACCAATGTACTAATGCAAAATCCTAATAAAGCACTACATAGTCAAGAGGTCGAGACCCCACAAAACCTCCTTCACTAAATCAAACCTCCATCCCCCCTCTTCCAACTTCATCATATCACCAAAACCCGCCGCATCTCCTGGCCAAAGAGAAGGCGTCACCTTCTAGATGGCCCGCCCCTCCCCTTCGGGGAGGGGAATGAGAACTTTCGCTAGGTCCTAGGTTCAGTCCATCAGTCAGTCAGGGAGCAGTCAATCAGTCTACACTACGTGTGCGTGTGCAACCGAATTCGAGCGAACGCCAAGTGACAGACTATTCCGATCTTGTATCAATATAATGCGGAAATGTACGTGAATATTCATAAACTATATTTATTCACTTCCCGTGGAGAAAATAGGCTCTAAGCAGGTGACATAATTAACGTAATAACTTGCTGTTGCCTAGGACAATGTACGATTTCATGAGAAAAGGGGAGAAGTACCACGTCAAGATAAACGTAGCCGGTTTGTCTTAAAAACAGTGGAGGTGGATAGGTTAACATTCCGCAGAGGCTAACGGAACATTTTGAGCAGGTCTAGAAGGGACGATTTTTATAAATGTGTAGTCACTTGTCTTCAAGTTCGAAACCATGTCCTTGAGCTCATTAAGGACATTCCTTGGACCAAACAAGCAGAGGACAATGAACGAGAACGGAAGAGCGCAAATAATCCCTGGCCACTCGTCTAGAACTGGTATCCCATTTGACCGAGACTGCCATTTTTGCCGCAGACCAGACCAGCTATAGCAGGGTCAGCCAACTGCGTGTACGTGTGATGTCAGGTAACACGTCACAAACTCTGCTCGGGCAGCGAAACGAAGTACTTAGTACTGTAACTGAGAAGTGAAGGCTAGAGGGGCGAGGGGAAACACAACGTCATTTGTGGGGGGAGGCCCAAGGGCTGCAGGTAGTACAATGCGGTTATGTGTAGTACATATTTCTCTCCACATAATTTATTGTAACGTAACTTTGTTATGCTAGTTAGTTGCTTTACGTCGCACCGACACAGATAGGTCTTACGGCGACGATGGGACAGGGAAGGACTAGGAGTGGGAAGGAAGCGCCCGTGGCCTTAATTAAGGTACAGCCCCAGCATTTGCCTGGTGTTAAAATGGGAACCCACGGAAAACCATTTTCAGGGCTGCCGACAGTGGGGTTCGAACCTACTATCTGCCGAATACTGGAAACTTTGTTATGAATTAACATAAAAGTGATAAAGCAACTTTATTTCTACATATACGAACTAAACTAGCTTTTTCCGGTGAATCTTCGGAACTGATATTGAACACAAAATTGCTGTGCTTTACAATATCATCCGCCGTAAAAAATAATGCTAATAGTAACAAACAGCACAGTTTTACAACAAAAATAGTACAGAGTGTAATCTGTAAACTCAAAACATACGTTTTATCTCATGATATCGATACTCAGTTTCCACTTGTGGGTTTCTTTGATTTTTGTAGTCTTGTTTCGTTTACTAGTTTTGCAATATTTGGAGTTAATGTTTGAGGAAACACTAAGTTTAAGAGCACACTTCAAATCGTGATCTGACAACTGGCTTCAATGTTTTGGTTTTGTTGATTTAAAATAGAAAAGATTCGTTCACAGGCATACGTGGAACCGAAAATACTCAACATTCTCGCTGCAAACATATGCAATCAGGGAAACATTTTTTTAATATTATGAGCCCAACTACTCCAGAATTGCGCCCTACCATGGAAGGTGCACCATCTGTTGCTATTGAAACTAGTTTGTTCTATGGCAAAGAAGCATTTTCAACAACACTTACAATGCAGTTGAAAATGTCGATGCCTTTCGTGGTATTCTTCATAGGCACTAAATCCAGTATTTCCTCCCAAATTGTAAAGTTTTAGTCAACCCCTCGTATGAAAATGGCTAGCTCGGCCGTGTCAAAAATATCTGTGCCCTCGTCAATTGCTAAGGAGTATGCCCGGAAGCTTTTTGTCAGTTCTAATAATTGTAGGTGGACATCATCAGATAGGTCTTGAATTTATGACGACACTGTGTGCGCGGACAAGCTGGTAGCTTCGAACTCTTGAATGATATTTAGACAAAACTCCTCACCTGCTAGAATTAAACATTCCTTTACGAATTCACCACCACTGAACGGTTTAAGTTTCTTTGCAATTAAATATGAAATTTTATAACTCAGTCGAACTGCTGACTCACTGATCGAATGCTCGACATGGTTATTTAATTTACCTTTCAGTTCTGTAATTACATGTCCCCTTTCATCTCCTTGATTCTGATCATAATCTGCTGCTTGATACAAACTGTAGTGGCGTTGCAAATGTTATACATTTACGTACTGTAGCTCTTTTCTACAAACTAAACATTTAGCTCTACCCTAGCAATCCTATCATTTTCAACAAATAAATATAGATCTTCCGATAAAGATAAAAAGATCGAAGGCGTAGATAGCTTCTCGCACCGTGATGTGCCCGGTTCGTCCATACTTATGTACTGTCCTGTGCCACTAACACCATACGGCTGAGGATATTGATAGGTATGTCAAAATCATTTTAAAAAAACTTTATTCGGAATTTGATCCTAGATTTAACAATTTGGAGTGTCTGAAAATTTATATTCAATTTTAAACCACGCCATTTTCAGATGTTGCAGATAACGTTGATCTAGACCTACAGTTAGAGTTATTAGATTTACAGTGTGATAGAGAACTAAGAGATACATTTTTAAATAAGAAGGATTTGTGTGGCTTTTTGTGAAAATTGTCTATAAAACCCGTAGCCACCAGCATGTATTGCACTTCACGTGTTTACTACAAAGCGAGGCTGTCTTTTCGTCTCCAGTCTACCCACCTTCTGCGCTCTTACGTTACATGGGCTCTCCGACGTCACACGGTCTCTCTTACATCACACGCCAGCCAGTTGGCCGACCCTGAGCTATAGGAAGTTATGTAAAAGTAGAACAGTGTCACAAATTACGCTGATGGAGTGAGATCATTTCCGGAAGCGGGTTAGAATAAATATTAATGTTAGAGCATAGAATTAAGTTGAAGAAGAGTGTTTCGTGTGTGCGTAAAATAATTTAATTTGGATATACAAAAATCTTCACCATGACAACGCTAATATTTAATATGGCTTAGATCGAAGGAAGATGCAATGGACCACATGGGATAGTCCAACGAATGAAACTTGGAGAATGTAAGTACCAGATCATTGAAATGTTGTTTTAATTACGGTAGTATGTAAATAATTAACTATACCCGTGATTACGCTGTCATCCGCTAGAGATAATTATGCCAACTCTTCTTTATCATAGATTTTAGAAAGGACAGCTCATATTGCTTTAAATGTGTAATAGTAGGTTACGTACCATAAATTACGGGCATGTCGTGAATTAATGTTGAGGGTTCGATGTTAAATCATTATCTACTTAACGTGTATGATTTCATTATGTTCAAGATTTTGGGATATCTTCTGTGTCGTTTAATGATCTAAATTTATATTTACCGTGTCCCTAATTTCTAAGCCATATCAGAATAATAATAATAATAATAATAATAATAATAATAATAATAATAATAATAATAATGCTCTCGACGACGTGGTTAAAAATAACTGTTTATGAACTTTTGTAAATTCAGATAATAATAATAATAATAATAATAATAATAATAATAATAATAATAATAATAATAATAATAATAATAATAATAATAATACTGTTGCGATTTCCATGAGTTATTCAACTGACCCTAAGAAGTGAATTTTACGAGGTTTTTAACATAACGTCAGAAGAGGTGGATACTGATATCCATGGGAGGATCTCTCGTTGATTAACCAGGTAGTATTCGTATATAATTGGGAAGGCAGTGTATAATTGGGAACTTATAAGAAATACATTATAAATGGTTTGCATTGTTTACGTAACGGTGAGTAAACTGATACAGTGCTGACCGGATGTGTAGAAGTGAGTTAAGGTCTGATAAAAATGAAAACATCAAGCAACAAGAAAAATGAGAGAGAAAGAAAGAAAGAAATCCCCCAAGAGGAGGAAATTGTTGAGGTACCAGTGGAGAAAATCCTGGGTGAATAAGTGACGAGCTAGTGAACAAATATCTACGAATAAGGATGGAAGGAATATTAAGAAAGCTTCGATGAAATAATAAGATAGAAATAAGAATCTACGTTGAAAATACGAAATGCAATAATGAGGGTCTAGGCGCTTTGTAAAAGAGAAAGGCAGATGCCTGCTTATAAATGTTCGAGTACAAGAGATAAAGACCGCCGTAATCATCCAGACGCACTGGAAATATTTAATTGATATTGAGTTGATTCCAGATTGTGTCCTCTGATATGAAGCAGAGTTAAATTGATACCCAATTATTTTATACTTTAAAATTACACCTGTGAATAATAATAATAATAATAATAATAATAATAATAATAATAATAATAATAATAATAATGATAATAATAATAATATAGATACTTGACACGGTAACATTTTAATAATGAGGTTAAACATTCATTTATTTATGTACAAGAAATTTTATTGACCTTTTATTCGTAATTTTATCATGGAAGGATGAGTATTGAATAAAGTTATGAGGATCTTTCAGCCGGATGTATTTTCAGTGCGAATCTAGCCTAATTTCGGTCGGATTCTTTGATGTTAAAGTTAGCGACGTTTCAGACTTGTTTAAAGTATTATAGTGACCATGATATGCGGTAATTGGACTTGGTCACACACACCTTACACAGTGAGACATTGCCATAGCCACTGTGCCGGGTGAAATCATTAGAGCATTCGGCGAAATTTAGTCATTTGTATGACAGGTGCGGTCAGCATCTGAGAGGTAAATAACAGTCAACTGGTACGTGATTTTATTGCTCTTTATAAATACTATCGGTTAGATGCGATAGGGTGTCTTCTCTTTCAGGAGTGTATTTAGATGGTAGAATTAGGATAGCTGAGGCTTAGCTGTTTCTTTATTTTGTCAGTGTGTTTTATGGTCAACGAGGGGGCATCCACGCTATAATGTAAATATGAGGTCCGTAACCTTAGGGGAGGAAATCAGCTTGGTTACGTATTTTAAAACAACATATCGCTGACAGTATCCAAGCAAATTGCAACTGAATAGTTAAATCACTGAATGGGCCTCTTTAGAAATGAAAATAAATAGGACTGTAAGTGTAAAGCTGTAGAATTAAGACGTTTTTTTATAACTGGATAAATTATACGCGAATCATGCAGACCCAGCAGGGTTAAACATTTGAATGCGTAATGATAATATGTAAATATGAAAATTTCTAACTTAGAGAATCCATGCTGACAACACAGTGACCATGAAATACTCATGGATTAATTTTGTTTGAGTATCCATCCAGGTCATGAACGGTCAGGACCATATTTAATGTTATGCTAATATAAAATAATAATAATAATAATAATAATAATAATAATAATAATAATAATAATAATAATAATGTAACGGGGAACAGTAAACTCCCAAACTGATGTGTGTTCTCAGGAAATTCCTAATTATTTATTCGGAACAGTGCCAATTCATATAATTCAATGTATGTCTTTTAATTATTTTATTTTATTTTGGTAACTGTCAATTAACTAAATATAACTTTAGCACTGCTCATAGTTACTTTATGTAACAATCATTGTATTTGACATTTTAGATGAAAGTTAACTAGGTTACGTCAGTCATTAATCAACATTGCACACCGGTGGTGTCAGCAATTTCAATTTAATCAATCAGTTATGGAGAGATAATTGTTGCTTATTGCGTAACCTAACTGTTGATTGTTATTTTACAGTTCGAGTCAATTTGATATTTTATTGCCCACTTAAAATGTTTTTGAATGTAATTAATTTCGATTAGAATAAATTAATTAGTAAAAATTTAATCTGGTCCATTCTCATTCAGTAGTGATAGTACCTGTAGTACTTGATTCCCTTGTGTACCAGCATTAGAAGAAGAATGACGAGCCGATCACACCCCAAGCAGATGAGAGTCTCCGAGCGGTAAATATATTTTATTACAGAACGCCGTGAGAGAATGATAGAGAAGATTACCGCTGATTCCACGATTCCAAGAGTACAATATAAGCTAGTCTATTACGGATCTGGTGTCCCTACCCTCTCATGTGTCACAGCGAATGGCCTTGTGCTAAAAGAATGAATTTATAGCTGCCGAAGGGCTAATTAATAGTCTCTCTCACTCCCATCCAATAAGGTTGCCTTCCACTGAGGCAACGGCCAAACAAACTGACCTGATCTTTCTCCGGAAATCCCTCTCTACCTCTACAGAAATTCATCCCTTCCAACGTCTTCCACTTGTTTACTGCTCAGCTCAGAGAGGCGAAGGAGTTACCCTTTTCCCGCCTTCGCCTGTACCTCTGCCTTTCAGAATGGCTTTTATCGGCGCTCCCCAAAGCTATGGAATTTGCTGTCAGGGAAAATCAAGAAAATGCCTTCTTCCAAAATTTCAGATATATGTAAAGGAAAATGTAATTTAATGCAAAAACTGCATGGGTTTGTGAGTGTGTCTAGGAAGAAGGAATGGCAGATTGGTAGCGTGAAACTATGCATGCGAGAAAAGGAGGAATGAGTGAATGACAGACTGGTAGGAGGAAAGGAAGTATGTGAGCACAGGAGTGATGGAAGGAATGGGTGATTAGGTAACTATCGACACAGAAAATGAATGAGCATTAAGAAATTAAGCATACATGCATACCCTGCACAGTAGTATTTAATAATTTTGTAAACCATATAAAAATGAAAACCTACAACCTGTTTTCCAGTCAGTGACCGGGTCAGGGATGGAATGAATGAAGCCCCTGGCTGCCGAAGCCTGTCGCACACCTCTGGGGCAATGATTAATGACTAACAGATGAAATTAAATGATATTGGAGAGCGTTGCTGGAATGAAAGATGGCAGGGAAAACCGGAGTACCCGGAAAACCTGTCCCGCCTCCACTTTGTCCAGCACAAAACTCATATGCAGTGACCGGGATTTGAACCACGGAACCCAGCGGTGAGAGCCCTACGCGCTGCCGCCTGAGCCACGGAGGCTACTTGTAAACCATGCAAATATTTTATACCGGTATAATATATCATCTTAAGATAGGTCTAGGGAACATTTTATATGTACATGGGGCTCCCTCTTTTCCTTACAACTGAGCTGAGTAGCTCAGCCGGTTGAGGCGCTGGCCTTCTGTTCCCAACTTCTCAGATTCAAACCTGGCTCAGCACGGTGGTATTTGAAGGTGCTCAAATAGGTCAGCCTCATGTCGACAGATTTACTGTCACGTAAAATACTACTACTACTACTTCTTCTTCTTCTTTATCTGTTTACCCTCCAGGTTTGGTTTTTCCCTCAGACTCAGCGAGGGATCCCACCTCTACCGCCTCAAGGGCAGTGTCCTGAAGCTTCAGACTCTTGGTCGGGGAATACAACTGGGAAGGATGACCAGTACCTCGCCCAGGTGGCCTCACTTTCTATGATAAACAGGGGCCTTGCGGAGGGATGTGAAGATTGGGAGGGATAGACAAGGAAGAGGGAAGGAGGCGGCCGTGGCCTTACGTTAGGTACCATCCCGGCATATCCAGATTTGTGGGGCATTCAGATGTGACAGTGACCCGATGTTGGACTGCATGGGAACGTGAGGGCAGACATACTTGTCGTCGAGGTTCCGGACAAACACGTGTGACCAACACAAGGCAGGATCACCATATTGTGCATCAAGCACATCGTAACACCTTCACATCTGTGCCTGCCATCCGAGAGCAAGTAATGGACTCCCTGCAGCATTTTGGTCGGAGACTAGAAGCAGCCGGACGAGTCCCATGCTTAGGCTGTCATTAACTCCACAACACAAATGGCTCGTTTGGAGTGGTGAAGTGCCCGGGAAGCATGGACTGCAGATGAATAGCGTCACATTGTGTTCAGCGATGAATCGCGGTTCTGCACTACCCCGGATGACCATTGTCTGCGATTATGGTGGCGACCTGGGGAGAGGTCCCATTCTTCCAATACTTTGGAGAGGCACAGCGGTGTTACTTCTAACGTCAAGGTATGGGAAGCCATCGGGTATGAAATCAGTTCACGGCTGGTAGTGATTTAGGGAACTCTGACGGCACCACGGTTCGTCACGGATATCCTCCATCGTCATGTGTTCTCTCTCATGCGACAGTATCGTGGTGCCATTTTTCAGCAGGACAATGCTCTTCCACACACGGCACATGTCTCTATGAACTGTCTGCGTGATGTTGAGGTACTCCCGTGGCCAGCAAGATCCCCATATCTATCCCCCATACAACATGTGTGGGACCAGATCGGACGTCAACTCCGTTCCGGTGCCAGTATCCAGGATATCAACGACCAGTTACAACGGCTGTGGCCCAGCATGCCTCAGGAGAGGATACAACGGCTTTATAACACCCTTCCCAAGCGAAACAGTGCATGCATTCAGGCCAGAAGGGGTGCAGCGTTATACTGATAAATGGACTCGTTCTGCCAAGTTCTTTGTAAATTTGACTCAATTTTGTAATCACTGAAATAACATCACGTACCCTCCCAGTACGTGAAGTTTCATTCCGTCTCTTCCTCCCCTTCTGGGTGCTTCATGTCTTTTGTCAGCCAGTGTATGTAATTAGCTTATGATACAGGTCACATTATAGATTTTTTTGTATTACTGACCGAGGATAACTTCCGTCTTTCTGACTATTTTTGCTGATCAACAAAGTAATTTAGTTTATTTATTTAATCGTGCAGAGGCTATATCATACACATACAATTTTAGGGGTTCCGTTGTCTGTAAAGTCATATATTTCGCCAAATTTGTATATATTTATCAGTTTCAGGTCAGTTCAAAATCGTATCAGTAGTTTTTTTGCTTTCGTGTCAGTCTGTTTGTTTGCTTGTTTGTTTGTTTGTTGTTTGTGTTTTTGTTTGTTTCTTTGTTTGTTCCACCATCATGGGTAAAGGGCTGAATAGATCTTGGCCAAACTTCATATTTAGAGTCTACACATCCAGAAGCAGGTTTTGATGTGCATATCATTTAAAAAATCACTGAAGTGACTGGGAGTTTGTAGGAAGACAAGAAAGGTCTTTTCCAATATTATCTTACACTATTGAATATATCTCGACCAAACTTCATATTTAGAGTCCACTCATTCAAAAGAAGGTTTCGATACGCCTACAATTTAAAAATCACTGAATAGACTGGGGATTTATAGGAAGACTGGCAGATTTTTTAATTTTCTCATACACTACTGAATATATCTAGATAAAACTTCACATTTAGAGTCCACTTATCCAAGCACAGGTTAAATATGCATATCGTTTAAAAATCGCCGAAAAGACTGGGGGTTTATACGAAGACCAGAAGATACTTTTTTCCATTTCCTCTTACACTATTGATTATATCACCACCAAACTTCATATTTAGTGTCTACTCATCCAGGAGCAGGTTTTGATATGCATAACTGGGGTTACTTTGTGACGGTTTCGACGATTTTTTCAATATAATCAGAATAATATCATTATGTATTAAGGTTTTTCTATATTGTCGTATGATTCCATCCTTTATTCGTGTTTTGTAATAATTTTTATGTGTATTTGCATTTAAGCTCTTAATATTTCAAGAAGAACTTGTCACAATGTTACCCCGTTAGGTGGGGTTACTTTGTGACACCATCTTTTTACCATTGTATTTCCATGTTTGGTGCAGATGTCACAAAGTTACCCCCATTAAGTGGTTAATTAAGACTTTGGCTAAATATAAAAGGAGAATTTCTTTCATAACCATGATAATACAACACACTGTATATTTTTAATCTCTCAGATATAACCACTTGAAATATTTGCATCATTCAAGAGAGAATAGTTTACAAACTGTTTACTTTTCGCTGTGTTTTGTAAGTTCTGGAATGTCATAGATTTCAAGTTTTCTCCTTTGTATGGTTGGATTAATTTTACACCATATTTCGTCATCTGCGTACTATATTTCATCCTTGATATCCACCCACTTCACGGTGCTATCCATAGCATTGACAACTGCGCCTTGATAGCACACATTCGTTATGATTCCTGGACAGTACTTGCCTTCGAATATTACAGTTACGCGTGTCCCAACAATCTTATCATCGGATTCCAAGATACGATGTTCACGAATAGGAGTTTCTTCAGAGTCAGAATTAAATTCTCCTTCATGCAGTGAACTGTCTTCTGACTCAGTACAGATGTCATCGTTGTCATATTTACTTCAATCCCCTTTTCGGGTGTCTTTAAAGTTCTTTCAGCGACAGTTCCCATCGGTGCCACTACAGCTAGGAATCTCATCTACAGTGTCAAAATCTGAAGCTGATATACTGCACTCATCATTTGAGCCTGATTGGTAAATTTAATTTATTATATCTGATATTGGATGGGAGATGTTTATACATGTCATCAAAATTATAAAATTATGGGACACTCAGGAGGCCACTGTATGTGAACAAAGAATTAGAAGAAGCCCAAGCTTCCTTTCTTTTCTGTAAGAAAATGCTATCTTTGTAAGATAAACAGTTAACATCCGGTCTGTTGCATCAGAATAGAAATTGCGCAGTAGTAGCGGAAAATTCCACTGGATGAGTGAGACAGAAAACAATGAACATTACTACCTGAAATCCCTTGGTCTGAAATAAACTCGTCCATACAAGTGACTGGCGAATATATCTGGTCCAATCAGGTTTCACCATTCAAATAATTTCAAAATTAGCGCGACGGAATATTAAATCGATCTGCAATAAAGGCAAATAATTAAGATGGACTTTATAACAGCAGGATATTGATATTGATCAAATAATTTTAGGACCAAGCAAATACATTAATGGTAATGGAAAATACTAATTGCGCACTGAATTCTCAGTTAGTAACAGAAATGTGCAGTTCCCGATACTAAGGAGTTGGTTCGACAGCGCAAGAGGAGAATTAATCCGACTAACGCTATCAAGATCATAAAAAATATTACAAACAATTTTTGGATCATGCTATACCAGTATATTGCCACGCATTTTATATAAGTAATTGAGTAATGCATTTCATCTCTTGAACATTTTATTAGGAGACGCACTCCAAAGGAGATTTTTGTGTGACAAAAGTATGTATCCTTCCGCCGATATGTAACTACACCACTGCAGAACCCGCAATTCGCAATAGCAGTTCTTCAGAAGGGGTCATGATGATAAGACGCGTGTTGAGTATCGCTCCGTATTCGTAATTATTTACAGTGAACAAAGTGTATCTGTCTATGTATACATACAAAGTTAAGTCACAGAAACACCCAGTGCCAATAACAGTGTTTTTCAGAATATCAGGGAGTGAAAATGATGGAAAAACATATTCTATGAGCCAATATACATATTGCAGACACGAGATTTTGAGTTGCGTAATAATTACTACACAATTGTAATACGGGTTTGTTATGCTCACTAGTGACGGAATTTTGACATTCTAACATACAAGGATATCACTGCAGTCTTGAGAACACTTTCCTTGTTCTGCTGTAGTAGTCAGCTGGCAAACAGCTATTTGGGGTAATCTGCACTTTCACCAGCAGGTTCTCTCAAGGCTAAACGCCACCCTCGCATCTTAAACTTTTCTTTTGTCAAGACCGCAGAGAAGGCCGACAACACCAGGTATTTGACGGCATGTGTATGAAACGAAAAGACGTCTAAGACGAAGAATGTTATTAAGTCTTTCGTGGTTGAGCACGAGATAGGATGTGTACATATTAAATGATTAGTGTTCTGATATCTTATACAAGAAGCACAGTGAAAATATCGTGTGAAAGTGTAAATCATCAAATATAATATTTTCTGTGTTAAATAATAAGTAGTGATTAAGCAATATAGACACATCAAGAAAAATGAAGAATAATAATAACGGAAGTAACATGGAATACTAACTTCCTATGGCGGGATTCTCTGACGGGTGGAGTAGTTGCTGTATGTGAGTATTATTCTCATATTATTATGTAGAGTCTAAAACATATCTTTATTGTGATTTAGATGTGGGTACGCGAGTCGTAGATTTAGACACGAGGGCACAGTCAAATTATTTAGGGTACTTTTTATTTTATATTGTGTAAATGTGCTTAGATATAATAATACACTGACTGACAGAGCAAATGCAACACAAAGAAGGAGTGGTTCGAAAGGGATGAAAGTTGGGGAAAAAACAGAGACGGCACGGACGAATAATTGATGTTTATTTCAAACCGATATGCAGGTTACACAATGCGCACGGCATCGACTCAGTAGGATGTAGGACCACCGCGAGCGGCGATGCACGCAGAAACACGTCGAGGTACAGAATCAATAAGAGTGCGGATGGTGTCCTGAGAGATGGTTCTCCATTCTCTGTCAACCATTTGCCACAGTTGGTCGTCCGTACGAGGCTGGGGCAGAGTTTGCAAACGGCGTCCAATGAGATCCCACACGTGTTCGATTGGTGAGAGATCCGGAGAGTACGCTGGCCACGGAAGCATCTGTACACCTCGTAGAGCCTGTTGGGAGATGCGAGCAGTGTGTGGGCGGGCATTATCCTGCTGAAACAGAGCATTGGGCAGCCCCTGAAGGTACGGGAGTGCCACCGGCCGCAGCACATGCTGCACGTAGCGGTGGGCATTTAACGTGCCTTGATTACGCACTAGAGGTGACGTGGAATCATACGCAATAGCGCCCCAAACCATGATGCCGCGTTGTCTAGCGGTAGGGCGCTCCACAGTTACTGCCGGATTTGACCTTTCTCCACGCCGACGCCACACTCGTCTGCGGTGACTATCACTGACAGAACAGAAGCGTGACTCGTCGGAGAACACGACGTTCCGCCATTCCCTCATCCAAGTCGCTCTAGCCCGGCACCATGCCAGGCGTGCACGTCTATGCTGTGGAGTCAATGGTAGTCTTCTGAGCGGACGCCGGGAGTGCAGGCCTCCTTCAACCAATCGACGGGAAATTGTTCTGGTCGATATTGTAACAGCCAGGGTGTCTTGCACATGCTGAAGAATGGCGGTTGATGTGGCGTGCGGGGCTGCCACCGCTTGGCGGCGGATGCGCCGATCCTCGCGTGCTGACGTCACTCGGGCTGCGCCTGGACCCCTCGCACGTGCCACATGTCCCTGCGCCAACCATCTTCGCCACAGGCGCTGCACCGTGGACACATCCCTATGGGTATCGGCTGCGATTTGACGAAGCGACCAACCTGCCCTTCTCAGCCCGATCACCATACCCCTCGTAAAGTCGTCTGTCTGCTGGAAATGCCTCCGTTGACGGCGGCCTGGCATTCTTAGCTATACACGTGTCCTGTGGCACACGACAACACGTTCTACAATGACTGTCGGCTGAGAAATCACGGTACGAAGTGGGCCATTCGCCAACGCCGTGTCCCATTTATCGTTCGCTACGTGCGCAGCACAGCGGCGCATTTCACATCATGAGCATACCTCAGTGACGTCAGTCTACCCTGCAATTGGCATAAAGTTCTGACCACTCCTTCTTGGTGTTGCATTTGCTCTGTCAGTCAGTGTAATTATTATTATTATTAATAATAACATAAATATGGGGCTACTTCAGGTTATTTGCAATGATTTTTATGATTGTGTGAAGCATAGTTTCAGTTTAATGTGGTGTCGTAAACATATCTATTTTGAGATATTTATAGGACCGTCGTTGGAAAATAATTTTATATTATTAATTAATTAATAGTGTTATTTTATTTGTGTGATCCAGCATATCGAGTTAGGATTGTAGTAACTTAATTCATTATTGACCAGAAATTATTTGAGTTACTATCATAATCTCAGTAAAGATGATAGTAATCGTTACTTTTTTTGTAGTGGAATCTCAGTAAATAATTGGGTGATTATTATCACTATAAAATGAACTATAAAAAGAACTATTTGTCAATGAAATGAAATGCGATGTTGAGTGACGATAGCGGTCAGTGATTTGTTGTGGTCCATATTTAACAGAATAGTGTGATATGTGATGTCATTCTCAAAGGAAAATTGAGAGATTATGCATTAGCTGTTGACTGGAAAATGTAGAGAAATCAGCGATGCAGCTGATGTGAATTGAATGCCGGCATTATGAAGCCGAAGTAACATTAGTATTGAAAAGCAGATATGCTAATGAACCAGTTGAAAATATTAAGTAGTTGAAAGGACCTAATGACGCGTTCGTAGGCTACTTGTGACGCAACATCGATTATTGATAGGTAAAACTTTAGTGAATATTTAGATTGCCACAGAAATATCGTGTTGATACGTGGAACACCCAATTGATTGATTAAGATTGTTAGATTATTGCTTACCTTCAGGAACTACTTTTTGCGTGAGACTACATATTATTATTATTATTATTATTATTATTATTATTATTATTATTATTAAAATATTTTTATTTTATATTTGGCATTCTTTTTTGTGCTACAGTCATTAGTGTTGATATGAACCTCATTTTATGAGCTTATAAAATGATTTTCACTCTGAATCAGGTTGAATAAACTACGAAAGTAATTGGTTTATGCTCGTGGTCAATGGTTGTTTCAGTGAGTTACTATTACCTGGACACTAAAATTAACCAATAATCAGTTGAACTAAATGCGATAACCTGATATGATGATTTTCTTTGAGAAAAGTTGTAGATACGACTTTTAGTGTATATTTGTAAATAGTCAGTGATAGTTAGTTGTTCCAATTTTTTTGTTAATGTGTTAGGCTATTTCATTTGGCTGTGTCTCTTGTTGTAAATAATACAGTACTTTCAGGATTTATTTTTTTCTTAAGTGGGAGAGTTATTTCTCTTTGATTTAAGTTATATTAATTTAGGGTAGGACTCGCGTACAATATAAGGAAATGTTTTAGATTCTAATGCAACAACAACAAACCCCGTGAATTTCATGTGTTACTGTACTGGATGGTCTGAACTAACATTTATGTATTTCAAAATTATATGTTAATGGAACATGAATTATGGTTGGACGGTTCAGTAACTATTTAGCAAAGAAATTATTATTATTATTATTATTAATTTGGAAAAAATATTCTGTAGGCAGTTGACTTATCTTTATTTTACACAGTGAGCAGTCTCTTTCTTTTGAATTGAAACATGTTATGGCAACTGTCATTGAAACAAGTGTTTAATAAAAGTATGTAAATGAGAGTAAATTGTAATCACCAGTGGTGTGATCTATCGGAATGTGAATGTTCTGAATCATAAATTTCATATACACAGTGGAAATGAATTATAGTGGACACCAGTGGTTAATTATTATTATTATTATTATTATTATTATTATTATTATTATTATTATTATTATTATTATTATTATTATTATTATTATTTTCAGTATGTTATCACTATGATTTACCTAGTATTTTTGAAGGCCTAATAAAATGATTGAGGCATGATATCAATCTTTTGAAGCGGTTAATTATGCATTTTTTTGAATTAATTATAATTTTAATTAATTAAAATATTAACATATTTATTTATTTATTTATTTATTTATTTATTTATTTATTTATTTATTTATTTATTTATAGGTAACTTCTGAGAAATTTTATTATCATTTTAACTGAATTTGATGGATGATTATTAGCACTTCTGATGCTTGACTTTGGTTAGCCACTGGAAAGTAATTTCGATAAAATTATTATTATTATTATTATTATTATTATTATTATTATTATTATTATTATTATTATTATTATTATTATTATTATTACTACTGGCCACTTATTATTATTATTACATTTATAAATGGTTACTATTACCATATTACCGTGCAAGTGTGTACATTTACACAAGTATTTAATGAATTTAAGTAACAGATTTGGTAATTAATTATAAAAATATTTCGAATTAATTAACAAATGATTTATCTTAAGAATTAATCAGTGATGTGATAACATATTTTATTTTATAAAAACATACTCTTGGATATTGTGACAACGTGACATTGAAGGTTTGAGTCTAAATTTACATCACGTTCACTAATTATGGATTAATTACATTTCTTCATTTTTCTTAATTATGATTAATAAAATTTATTTACAATTTTCAAAATCAGTCTGTGTCATGATTTTCATTTGGTTAGATAACTATCCTTAGTTGAGTTATACCTTATGCATCCCTATATCGACGACAGGAACTGATCGCGACTGAGATGGATCTCACAGCTTCGGTAAGTATATTCTTTTCAGGGGCATCCGTGGCAATAGTGATCTTCAAGTCAATACCGAAGCAGCTCTAGAAGGGTGCAATACCTCTTCCAGGTGGCACATCTATATATCTCCCATTTCTTCAGCCATTATCTGTTACCTTACCTCTTTTGAGATTCAGGTGATCAATGATACCTACTCACAGCTTGTTTCACAGCATCACCTTCTACATCCATTGCCCTGTTATACGTATGCTTCAGCACTTCCTCCTCGCTTAGAGGGCAAATACCACATTTCCTGAACAAAGAACGTAGATTATTCGGACCATTTTCAACTAGTTCTCCATTAGATCTTAACAAGAGACGGACATTCTTGCTTCGGTATAGTGGAACATCGTTTTCAGACTCCAGATTACTACAAAAGTCAATTTTAGAACACAGGGATTGCTTTGTGGCTGAGTCATTTTTGTCACAAAACCTCAAAGCGACATGAGAATCGTGCATGTTTATCAGGAAACATGAAATTAAGATTTCCACTAACTTTGGTGTGTGTACCTCATTAAAGTTTTCTGTCGCCGACAAAAGTTCCCCGCTATTCACAAAATCACGTGCTCAGTACAGTACACCAAAAGGCTCTCTGTGGCCAACAATCCAACACTTAGGAAATTATCATTGTACACACAGGTAGCAGCATTATTGAGGAGTGAAAACATATAGTGTTCATTGTCAGACCATCGATGCATATCCCGCAAAATATGAAATTATTATTTGGCACGCACCTGTCACAAAGTAACCCATGCAGTCACAAAGCAACCCCGGTTTACGGTATTATTTAAAAATTACTGAAGAGACTGGGGGTTTATACGAAGACCAGAGAGATATTTTTTTTCATTTTCTCTTACACTATTCATTATATCTCGAACCAACTTCATATTTAGAGTCTACCCATCCAGGAGCAGGTTTCAATATGCGTATCATTTAAAAATCACTAAATAGACTGGGGGTGTACAGGAAGGCCAGAGAGCTTTTTTTCAGTTTTCTCTTACACTATTGATTATATGTAAAATCTGTAGACTATATGTGAAACTCCCCTTTATTTTAAATAATTCTCCATAATTTCGCTTACTCTTCAAATGACGGAGAAAATGTATATTTTCTATGGGCTTCATGCTCTGCAGCCAGTGACGGACACCCTCGCAGACGTACAGCTATTTGAAGGATCCATAACAGGACAAAATCAGAGGATGCATCATATTTATTTCTCTCGGCTTTGAAATTACCCCCACCTAAAGTAAATGCTAGTTGCTTTACGTCGCACCGACACAGATAGGGCTTATGGCGACGATGGGACAGGAAAGGGCTAGGAGTGGGAAGGAAGCGGTCGTGGCCTTAATTAAGGTACAGCCCCAGCATTTGCCTGGTGTGAAAATGGGAAACCACGGAAAACCATTTTCAGGGCTGCCGACAATGGGGTTCGAACCTACTATCTCCCGAATACTGGATACTGGTCGCACTTAAGCGACTGCAGCTATCGAGCTCGGTTAAAGTAAACGAACACCGAGGTAACATGATGTAGACTTTTTCCTTTGGCGTCTGTCTGTCTGTCTGTCTGTCTGTCTGTCTGTCTGTCTGTCTGTCTGTCTGTCTGTCTGTCTGTCTGTCTGTCTGTCTGTCTGTCTGTCTGTCTGTCTGTCTGTCTGTCTGTCTGTCTCTTTGTATATTCCTAAAATTGGAAAATTGCTGGACTTATTTTAATCAAACTACGTACTTGGATTCTACTCACACAGGATTCTGTCATCAGGTGCATATGATATTATGGTATTTATAGGAAGATTTTTCTCAAATATTTTCGTTGACGTTAGGTCTATCAAAAGACTGTATACAACAAACGTTTAAGAATATGTTATTTCCGTTCCTTTATGCCATGTACGTATTTATCGTACGACGGATAATAACGCAGATGATTACGAATTTTTAGTCCATGTCCCTTCAATGTGGGCAACGGAAAAAACTAAAGAGCCAGTTTACTATTTTCGACAGGACAGATATTAAGGGAGGTCATCCCTCCATGCAGGGTTGGCGTCAGGAAGGGCATCCGACCGTAAAAAAGAGCCAAATCCACATATGTGTGACAAAGTTCGGGCACGCGACCCCACAGGTGTGGGAAAAGCGGTAGAAAAAGAAGAAGAAGATGTTAAGGGAGGTATCAATAATGTCAGAGGTCCACGACAGTGGTCAGAGATACAGTACAACATGCAACCTGAGAACCACAGAGAATTTCGCACAACTTCGGACCAGGAACTGTATCGTACAATAAATTCGGATTTCGTCATCATTATCTCTGTACTCTGTTCAGCTTCATCATATTTCATGTTACTGCCACGCGCTTTCGTACGAAAATATAATTTTAACATGTGGCATTAAACGTGTGAGTAGAGCCATGTTACTTCGCATAAATTTCTGAATTAAACATGTAATCCACTGCAAATTCCCGGGCGAAGAAGGGGGTACGAATGCTAGTCAGTCTTAAGTATAAGATTAACATTATAAATACAATAGAAAAGGCAAAAATTCAGCTGGACTATAAGCGGTCTTATCATAACCGTCAATGATAGGTTAGAAGAATCTGCATTAGATATTACTATTTGACCAGTATTTTGCGTCAGGTTTTGCCCTCACCAAGTTAGCTGGACATCAGAAGGTGACGACGCATGGTGGTGTCGGAAGTGTATCCCCGTTTCTTCATATTCACCTTGGACCTATCTACCCCGTCGCAACCTGTTCAGAAGTGATGGAGTAAAACTACATTGTACAGCAATTCAAGTGTTTTACTTTTGTCTCCTAAAATGATGTGTAAATGATTTACTTAACTTAAAAAAATGCAAATTTTTGAGCACTTTTGGACGGAAAAAATGATCCCCTTAAGCCATTCTTCTATTATTTACCTGATATCGGAATGGTTAAAAGGGTTAATGGAGATGTATTCTTACATGTTAAGACGATTTGGAAGATATTTTATCGTAAAGCTTGACTAGTTTCTCAGTTTTGTTATTGAAGATTCCTTCTATTAACCCACCCCCAAACACCATGGCACAACAGCCCCTAAGGGCCGTGGCCTACCAAGTGACTGCTACTCAGCACGAAGGCCTACAGATTACGATGTATCGTGTGGTCAGCACGACGGATCCACTCGGCCGTTATTCTATACCGGGGCCGCTATCGCACCGTCAGATAGCTCCTCAATTGTAATCACGTAGGCTGAGTGGACCTCGAGCCAGCCCTCAGATGCAGGTAAAAATCCCTGACCTGGCCGAAATCGAACTCGGGGCCTCCAGGTAAAAGGCAGGCACGCTACCCCTACACCGCGGGGCCGGCCCTTCTATTAAGGTCCGTTGAAAATATTTGTCACAGCTATATTAAAATTATTTTAATTTCATTCAATTATTCATTCTTCTTCTCTTCTCCAGGGTCGGTTTTTCCCTCGGACTCAGCGAGGGATCCCACCTCTACCGCCTCAAGGGCAGTGTCCGGGAGTTTCAGACTCTGGGTCGGGGGATACAACTAGGGAGGATGACCAGTACCTCGCCCAGGCGGCCTCACTTGCTGTGCTGAACAGGGGCCTTGGTTAGGGATAGAAAGATTGGAAGGGATAGACAAGGAAGTGGGAAGGAAGCGGCCGTGGCCTTAAGTTAGGTACCATTCCGGCATTTGCCTGGAGTTGAAATGGGAAACCACGGAAAACCACTTCCAGGATGGCTGAGGTGAGAATCGAACCCACCTCTACTCAGTTGACCTTCCGAGGCTGAGTGGACCCCGTTCCAGCCCTCGTACCACTTTTCAAATTTCGTGGCAGAGCCGGGAATCGAACCCGGGCCTCCGGGATGGCAGCTAATCACAGTAACCACTACACCACAGAGGCGGACTCAATGATTCATTTTAAATATTCCTTATAATGGAGTGTGAATTAGGTAGTGGTCTATCTGCTTGCTGCACCCAAGTGGCCGAGGTTCGAACCCCGTTCAATTCTGAGAGGAATATTTATCTTGTCGGGAAGAACATCTGGCCTTAAACCTCTGCCCAACACCCAAAATGGGGCAAATAGTTTCAGCTATCCCACAAATACAGTAAATTATATAAGCTGATGCCATTTGTCAGAGTACATAGGTTCAACGTTAGACTCGATAGTTATTGCCATCAAACAAGCTGAGATTCCTTTGTCTACTTCATTGCAAGGACATCACTAGGGCGGTCGCGAAAGAACTAGGGAGCTATACAGTAACATTTGGAATTTTAAATCAATCTTCTCCTCTCCTATATGCTCCTCTATTCTTTCTCGTCTTTTCCCCTCTTCTTCTGTCTTCTTTTCTCTTCTCGCCTACATTCCTCTTCGTTCTTTTCTTTTCTTCTCTTCTCATCTCTTCTCTGCCTGAATGACGCCCCAGGTTGTTGTTGCTCTAAAGATTTCAGCTCTGCTCTTCCCTTGAGAGTTTTCCTCTGGAGAATGAATTTTCACTGTCTTAAAACTCCTAGCGGGATTGAAATGATGCATGGTTGAGACGGAATCGACTGCAGGTCAACATGCCAGGAAGCAGATATCCCTATACGAACCCCTCGATCGCGATTAAAGACAACAAAGGAACACCCGAGTACATAACAAAAGTATTGATTGAAGGTCCAAAACAAAATGAGCACAAATTAGAAGGGAACAATATAACAAAATATATGGGGATATTACTTGGTATAAAATATAGCGCCGGCCCCGTGGTGTAGGGGTAGTGCTCCTGCCTCTTACCCGGAGGCCCCAGGTTCGATTCCTGGCCAGGTCAGGGATTTTAACCTGGATCTAAGGGCTGGTTCGAGGTCCACTCAGCCTACGTTATTACAATTGAGGAGCTATCCGACGGTGAGATGGCGGCCCCGGTCTAGAAAGCCAAGAAAACTGGCCAAGAGGATTCGTCGTGCTGACCACATGACACCTTCTAATCTGCAAGACTTCGGGCTGAACATCAGTCGCTTGGTAGGCCAACGCCTTTCAAGGCTGTAGTGCAATGGGGTGAGTTAGTTGTTTGCATCATATAGTAATGACAGTAAGCATGTCAGGAACATCACATAAGGTTACTGCAAGTTTTCATGACCAGATCCCGAAGAAATTGGTAAAAATAAAGTAAATTCGTGTCCTCATTCCGAGGTGGTGCAGCTCTTTTCAGGCACACCCCCATTGGAGGTGAGCTGCATGTACCGTATCAACCACATACCAGCCCTCCTGTCAGTTTTCTTAATTTCTGGCAGTACCGGGAATCGAACCCGGGCCCCCGAGGACGGCAGCTAATAACACTAACCGTTACGCTACAGAGGCGGACGAAGAAATTGGTGACAAAATAATATTGTTTAACGTTCCTCCTACTACTAACGATACCGAGCTCGATAGCTGCAATCGCTTAAGTGCGGCCAGTATTCGGGAGATAGTAGGTTCGAACCCCACTGTCGGCAGCCCTGAAAATGGTTTTCCGTGGTTTCCCATTTTCACACCAGGCAAATGCTGAGGCTATACCTTAATTAAGGCCATGGCCACTTCCTTCCCACTCCTAGCCCTTTCCTCTCCCATCGTCGCCATAAGACCTATCTGTGTCAGCGCGACGTAAATCAACTAGGAAAAAAAAAACTACTAACGGTGCTAACAAATGCCGAAGAATCGAAATTTTGTCCCGCAGAAGTTCAGTCACAACATACATTTTTCGCCACCAAACTTAGCCGCGACCGATTCCACAAGCCTGGAAACAAAAGGTCAGTGACTGACTAAGCTTCACACGGCAAAATACAAATCGAAACCATAGCACGAATTTTTCCTATATTATTTTGGTTTGGTCCTGGTACCCGCTGCTCAATAAGACCTTGACACTGTGTGACAATGACAGTCACCCCTACCTCGGACTACCTCACTCTTTCTCTCCGTTACTTCGCGAGCTGCCGGCATTAATTTCACAATGCTAACGAGTACTTAACGGGACCTGTGAGGAGGCCAACGTTACCCTCGGTCATGTTTACCTACATGACTCGTGCACTTTCCGCATGACTTTTAGAAAACCTCAAATTGTCAACACCAACCGACAATATTAATTACCTTTTTTTTTCCTGAATACGTATTGTCCTTTACGGATTTCGACGAGAACGGTTAAGGTGCAGTTTCCTCAAACTCTAACCCGACCGAGCTCGATAGCTGCAGTCGCTTAAGTACGGCCAGTATCCAGTATTCGGGAGCCCTGAAGATGGTTTTCCGTGTTTTCCCCATTTTCACACCAGGCCAATGCCGGGGCTGTACCTTAAGGGCACGGCCGCTTCCTTCCCACTCCTAGCCCTTTTCCTATCCCATCGTCGCCATAAGACCTATCTGTGTCGGTGTGACGTAAAATAATTGTAAAAAACTCTAACCCGATGGTACGGCTGACCTGGTGTAGAACTGTTGCTGTTAAGAACATCATGTAGATGGACCTCAATAATAATAATAATAATAATAATAATAATAATAATAATAATAATAATAATAATAATAATAATAATAATAATAATAATTGTACCGGGCGGTACACCTCCGCGCCGCTAATTCAAACATTGCGCCTGTTGGAACTCCTCTACAGGAGGAAGCCTGAACTTTAACAACCATGTTAATTCTAAAGTTTCTCAGAAGATGTCTCTACTGTAAATTTTGAAGTGTTCTGAACTATGTCAATTTCGATTCGTGATTGTCTGCTCCATAGCAAGAACTTTGAACATTCTCTAACAGATGTCTCTACCAAAACTGATAACGCTCTCTGGTGTAAAGGAATGAACAATCCGAAAGAAATTTAACATTCATAAGTTTTGTTTTTGCTAAATTTTGTTCTGTGGTTTGAGGGTTGGCAATATAATCCTTTATTTCCGCTTGTTTTGTATGTAGCCAATCAGGAATTTCTGTAATTAATTTTCCACCAATAAGGTGTTTCTTCTTCGTCTGGTGTATTAGTTTTTGCTGTTATCCAATAAAATTTTGTGGGCGGGTTGTAATCATTCATGAAACGTCTCGAATCTTCCACGAGGGTATATAAACTGCTGATTTTCTGGTCTCCACGCCACTTCAGTAACATCTTTCTTTGTGTGATTACGTAGCAGGGGGCGGGAAGCGCCTCTTTCTTCGGGCAGCAGTTCAACCATCAGGTAATGGCCGTTTTATAACTTGTATTCTTGCTAGCTCAGCAGTTTAACCCTCGGGGCGGGTTCGAAACTTTCCTCATGTAACCTATATTTAAAATGTAAAAGACACTTGGTATAAATTCTGTTTCCTTAACTACAAATTGGGATAGAGAGTGCCTAACCCTCTCGAGCTCCCATTCATTTTGTTTTGAGGTGACTACTTTTTTTTAACAGTTTCCCTTCTACTCGTAATGTCATAACATTTTTCAATCGTGCCACCTCCGTAGTATGGGATTAGCCCTTGCATAAGTGGCCTAGTGCCAAATAGGTTTTAAAGAAGTGTATTAGGAGTGCAGTTACGCCTCCTCTCAAGTTGGTATTTTGGGGGCCATGTAATTGTCCTGTTTCTTTATTGAATAGGCCTCAGTAGGTTGGGTATTTTACCCCTGTTTTCATGTGCTTGGAGGACTGCTTGAAGGTGGAGTTTGGTGTGGCCTTTGATAGGCTTGAACTTTGAGAGCGGGTTGCTCTTTCTTAAATTTGGTTTCTGTGTGCCTCGAGCAGGCTTTACTGAGTAATAGGGAGCGAGTGCTCCTGGGCATGATTGGGGTTTTCTGCCCCTTTGTTAAACCTTGTGTATAAGTAAAGTTGGGCTCATTGCTCAGGGATTGTGTTTCTGGAACTCGAAGCCCAATATACATTAATAAACTGTAATTGTACATTCTTATTTTGTTGCTATATAACTAAGTTCCTGTTGTACTTGTTATTTCTTGATCTCGAAAAGGAAATATAACCTTGTTGAATTTTAAATTAACTTTAATTTCGTAAGTTGAGACCTGTTCATCCCAGCACCTTCTTTCACCTCTAACTACCACGGATAACTCCGTAATAAGTGGTAGCAGAGCGTGGTTGAACGGGTCTCAATTTAGCCCCTTTTGACGGCTAAACATTGTTTTTGATTCGAACTCTAACAATTTTCTCAGTCGCTGGAATTTTTTTTTCCTTCAAAAAATTTCGTCATCATGTCCGGCCCTCGCGAGGTTCTTCATCCTTTCTATTTCCGTAAAGAGGAATTAATTTATGAACTATCTCTCAGAAACGTTCAATCTGGAGGCACGGTTGTACTCGACTCCAATAAGCTAAAAGATTCCCTTGATTTACCTATTACCATCCCGACTTTGGGAGAAAAAGAGATTGACGATGCTCTCTCCACGATCAATGACAATACTACTGAGCTAGCATCTGTAGTTAGTTTTTTGAAGTAAGTGATCCATCACCTAATCAACTCAAAAGAGTACAGGCTAGGCTGTACCACTTTTATAATAGGGTGTGTGATCTATTGTCTCTGAAGTTAAATGACGTTCAGGGTAAGGAAGCTAGCGCCCTTGCCGAAAACTTGTCCCAAATGTCTAGTAAAGTTAGTCAGTTGTTATCTGGACCTGCCATCCCTAAAGTCGACCAACCTATGGTAGTAAATATTGTAAATGGGGAGGATTCCTCTAAAGAGGAAGGAAGTAGTACTAAGGCGACTACACAACGAACATCTGCCCCATTAGGAACCGAGTCCGATCGTCGCACGTCCATTCCACCCTTTGTGTTAAATAATGCTCCTTCTGAATCTGCTTCTCCGCCACTTAGGCCCCTTCCTACTACGTCTCCGGGTTTCAGCAGTTTGCCCCATCCTTTAGCAATGTTACTCAGAGGTATTTCTAAGTTTTCGGTTAACTCTACCAGTGACGTGATTTCATTCTTAAGGTTTTTAGTTGAGTTTCAGGATCATGCTCTTGTTTTTTCTCTTTCTGCTTGTCAGATTTTGCAAATCATCTATCCCTATGCAATCGGTGTTCTCTCCGACAAAATAGTTAGGGCAATTGCGGATCAGTCATCCATAGAAGACTTCCATGCCCACCTGTTGGCAAATCTTATCCCCGCCCGAGCTAGGTCTTCGCTCATTCAAAAGTACTACTACCGAATACAACGGTTGGATGAAAATTTAGCAGACTTCATCCAAGACATTAAGTTTTACACTAGGGTATTTGCCCTCCAATTTCCCGAAGATCAAATTGTTCAGGTCATAGTGAAAGGTATTTCCCCTTCATACCGCTCATACTTGTGTTTTGCATCACGTCCGCAAACTTTCGCTGAGTTAGAGGCTATGGCTGTCTCAGCCGAAGGAGTCAGATACGCCGATACCTTGCGTGTAGCGAAAGAACCCCCTCCATCATCTGGTAATTTTCGGCCTCCACCTCGCCGACCCATCACACCCCGTACATGTTACGCTTGCGGGTCGCCTGACCATCTTCGTAATAAATGTCCATTGATCAAATCTAGTAGGACAAATAATGGAGCAGATTCATCCCAAGGCTGCTTTAAATGCGGCGCGTTTTCACATATTGCCAAGAACTGCCCTAATGCTAACAGCACCCCCTCCTGCTCAACTTCGAACAACAATCATAAGTGACTAGTGGCTTCGGCTGAGTCGGCGAACCCATCTTCCCGAGGCTCAGCCCCGAGTAAACATGTCGAAATTTCAGGGAAACCTCAGTCTTCAAATGTATCTTTTGAAGGCCCTAAAGAATGTCTTAGGATTGCGGCGGATACCCCCGCACCTGTTCCATTTCTTAAGATTGAATTGAATAATGAGCCTGTAACGGCTCTATTAGATTCTGGCAGTGTTTGTTCTATTATTTCGGCTGAATGGTACTCTAAATTGAAAACAGTTTGCAAATTTCCTGATTTTTGTTCGACTTTGGTTCAATATGTTTCGGCTAATTCTTCTCCTTTAGAAATTTTAGGTTCCTTAAATGCCAAAATTCGTATTTCTAAATTTACTTGGAAAGTTAAATTGTTTGTGGCAAAGCACTTGTCTTGCCCCACTATATTGGGAGCCGACTTCATGTCCCATACTGGTCTAGTGTTCGATCTTCAGAGCAAGTCGTGCACATTCAAATTTGCTTCTAATTGTAAAATCCCTTTACTTAAATGTAGTTCTGTGTCATGTTCATCTGTTTCGCCTACCCAGGATGAGATGTTGTTAGATCTTAGACATCTACCTGAGGAGCAGGCTGATAGTATTCGTAAGCTGTGTCAGTCGTTTCCAGAGGTGTTCTCTGATACTATTGGTGTTACTGACCTTATCGAATACAAGATTGAGGTTACGGATTCGATTCCTGTCCGTTTTCCACCTTATAGGCTATTTCCACCTAAAATGAAGGCGCTGAAAGAAATCATTGATCAGATGCTGAAGGACGGTAATATTCGGCCCTCTAAGTCGGCGTATTCTTCGCCTATTTTTCTAGTCCCGAAACCCCAAGGTAGCTTCAGGCCTGTGATTGATTATAGGGCTCTCAATCGGAAGGTGGTGTTACAATCTGTGCCCCTTCCAGACCTTCACTCGTGTTTTTCATGGTTTCGTAAGGCTAAGTTCTTTACTATCCTATATCTTAACCAGGCTTATAATCAGATACCGTTAGCAGAGGAATCTAAACACCTGACGGCGTTTGCCACTGATTGGAATTTGTATGAATAAAACCGCGTGCCTTTCGGCCTCCCCATGGGAGCAGCTGTACTCACTAGATTGCTAGATAGGGTCTTCTCCGACATCAAATTCGAGTACTTGTACCACTATCTTGATGATGTCGTCGTATTTTCGGAGACCTTCGAAGAACATCTAGATCATCTGAAGGAAGTTCTCAATCGCCTCCGTAAGGCTGGGTTAACTGTGAAGTTGTCCAAGGTTGCCTTCGCTAAGCCCTCCATGTCATTCCTAGGGCATATTGTGTCGCCCGATGGTGTCGCAGTCGATCACTCTAGAACACAGGCCATCCGTGATTTCAAGCCTCCCAAGGACATCAAAGGTATTGCTACGTTCATTGGTATGGTGAATTTCTTCAGGAAATTTATTCCAAATTTCGCCAATAGAGCGGCGCCCTTGAACTTACTTCGTAGGAAAGGCGTCAAATTTGAGTGGGGACCTTCTCAACAAGCCGCTTTTGAAGATCTCAAATTAGCTCTGTGTAACGCCCCTGTTCTGGCCATGCCTGATTTCTCCAAGAAATTCATCGTCCAAACCGACGCGTCGTCGTCGGCAGTAGCCGCAGTCCTTCTTCAAGAGACTGAACTAGGGAGGCGACCCATCGCCTATGCATCTAGGACTCTATCGGCTCAAGAAGCCAAATATTCCATCTATGAGCTCGAAGGTTTGGCAGTCTTATTTGCTTTACAAAAGTTCCGTCTCTATCTGGAACACATCAAATTTGACTTGGAGACCGATAACCAAGCCCTAAGTTGGGTCTTAGGTAGGCCGCATCGTACTGGTCGTATAGCCCGGTGGGCCATCCGAATTTCTGCCTTCCAATTTGATGTTAGGCATATCAGAGGTACTGAAAACGTGGTTGCTGACGGACTAAGCCGTATGTTTTCTAATGATGTAGAGACGCCTGATCTGGATGATAGTTCTTCACCTCCCGTGTCCATACGACCTGAGGTTAATGCCATCTTAACAGATGCTCCCATGCTCTTTAGGGATATTGAGAAATATCAACGTGAAGATCCGACGCTGGCTCCGATCATGGAAACCCTTTCTTCTGGGGAACATGTCGTCCCTTATGTTTTGAGGAATGGTGTTTTATGTTGCCCGTCGAGGCATGATCAAAAAATGAAAGTTGTTGCTCCAGCTGTTCTTGTACCAATGATTTTCAGGTATTATCATGAGACCCCATTAGGGGGGCATTTAGGCATCTTCAAAACCCGTGAAAAGATTCGTGAAATGTTCATCTGGAAGGGTATGGACGGAGAAATCCGTGTGAATTGGTAAAATATTGTAAATCATGTTGGCTTAGTAAACCCACTATGTCCACCAAGCTAAGTCTATTGTCTTCTCAGCAAGCGTCGCGCCCTATGGAACGTCTCTACATCGATTACGTAGGACCCTTTCCCCAGTCAAAGGGGAACGCTAACAAGTTCATCTTTGTATGTGTAGATGGTTTTACTAGATTTTCTTGGTTATTCCCGAATAAGCTGGCTACCGCTCAGTCCACCATTACTTGTTTAAATTCCATTTTTGCTTCTTTCGGTCCGTGTCAATATATTGTATCTGATAATGGTAAAGCTTTCACATCCAATCTCTTTCGTAAATTCTGTTTTGATCTGTCCATATCTCATGTGACTACTTCGGCTTATTATCCTCAACCATCTCTAGCTGAACGGGTCAATCGCAATCTGAGGTCGGCCCTTATTGCCTATCATCACGACGATCATTCTAGGTGGGACACGTCCTTGCATTGGTTAGCTTTTGCTATGAATTCGGCGGTTCATGAATCTCATAAGTTTACTCCAGCTTCTTTGATGTTCAAATTTGTTCCCAACACGCCGCTCTCTAACCTTTGGTCTCTTAGTGATATTCTACCTGAGACAATAGATCCAGATAATATTAAAGATCTTTGGAAGAAGGCTAAAGCCAATCTTAAAGTATGTCATGAAAAGATTAGGGAAAGATATGATCGTAGACGGAGACCCACCCATTTGAAGGTAGGTGACCAGGTGATGGTCAAAAATTTTGTTCCCGCGGGCAAGCTTCCCCCATATTTCATGGGCCGTGCATAATCCTAGATTTTCTTACGCCGGTCACGTTGTTGCTAAGCAATCCAGCCACCGAGAGGATATTTAGGGTTCACCTGTCTCAGGTGAAACCTGTGTAATTTCCGCACTAACTTAGCTTGTTTTATTTCTTGTTACATTTTGGAAGAAATCTGAAGGTTATATTTTTGGTTTCATTTTGAGGCCTTCTGCCCGTGGAATTATGTTCTTTGTTTCCTAATGTTCATTGTACAACCTCCCCCGAACAGTTAAACTGCTATCCTGTCCTTGCCATGCCCATTACCACGCTCCCGTCTCCTGCTTAACCACACACAGTGGCTAATTAAAATGAAATAAAGATCTCCACGCCGCTGGCCCCTCAGCTCCACCACAAGTACTGTACCCGAAAATCATTATGGTCCTACAAATTCTGCCGCCGAGATCTTCTTGTTTCAGTGCCTCCGCAGCCGCGCGGCGCCGTGCCTCTCCTGGAGTAGAGCACGGGCCCGATCTACTTCAGTGAGGACAACCAGTGTACGGCGAGCCGGAGCCCTCCTCCCGGCCAAGGCTGATGTGCGGCGGACCACCTACTTGTTGCCCCCGGCCTGTAAACGTTCGCCGCGTGTGCGGCGTGCTTCATCACCACTACCCCTCTCATGGTGCGGGCGAGCGGTATCTCAGGGTACTTGAAGGGTCCGAGCGGCCTCTTCTGGGCACAAGCAGCGGCGGCTGGTCTGGCCGTCAAACTTAATCAACATTGAATGTACTTAATCAGCCGCATGGACATTTCATATCAACAATTACTACATTTTTGGAATTCAATTGCAATATTTAGTGGACTTAAATTTTTTTTTCCTTTCAAGAATTAAAAGTTTTCCTTATGAATTCAACTACTACAAGCATGAAGACATTACATCAAAGTTACTACAAAGAATTTTGAAACTGGATCCAACCAATTTAAGAAACTTGTTTGTAAATCCTCCTGCAATTAATTTCTATATCAACATCATAACTTGGACCTTGTTTTAAAACAGAATCTGGTGTTCTTCTGTGTTACCCCTTGGAGGGTCTTTGGGGGGGGGGGGAGGTCTGTACCGGGCGGTACACCTCCGCGCCGCTAATTCAAACATTGCGCCTGTTGGAACTCCTCTACTGGAGGAAGCCTGAACTTTAACAACCATGTTAATACTAAAGTTTCTCAGAAGATGTCTCTACTGTAAATTTTGAAGTGTTCTGAACTATGTCAATTTCGATTCGTGATTGTCTGCTCCATAGCAAGAACTTTGAACATTCTCTAACAGATGTCTCTACCAAAACTGATAACGCTCTCTGGTGTAAAGGAATGAACAATCCGAAAGAAATTTAGCATTCATAAGTTTTGTTTTTGCTAAATTTTGTTCTGTGGTTTGAGGGTTGGCAATATAATCCTTTATTTCCGCCTGTTTTGTATGTAGCCAATCAGGAATTTCTGTAATTAATTTTCCACCAATAAGGCGTTTCACCTTCGTCTGGTGTATTAGTTTTTGCTGTTATCCAATAAAATTTTGTGGGCGGGTTGTAATCATTCATGAAACGTCTCGAATCTTCCACGAGGGTATATAAACTGCTGATTTTCTGGTCTCCTCGCCACTTCAGTAACATCTTTCTTTGTGTGATTACGTAGCAGGGGGCGGGAAGCGCCTCTTTCTTCGGGCAGCAGTTCAACCATCAGGTAATGGCCGTTTTATAACTTGTATTCTTGCTAGCTCAGCAGTTTAACCCTCGGGGCGGGTTCGAAACTTTCCTCATGTAACCTATATTTAAAATGTAAAAGACACTTGGTATAAATTCTGTTTCCTTAACTACAAATTGGGATAGAGAGTGCCTAACCCTCTCGAGCTCCCATTCATTTTGTTTTGAGGTGATTACTTTTTTTTAACAGTTTCCCTTCTACTCGTAATGTCATAACATTTTTCAATCATGCCACCTCCGTAGTATGGGATTAGCCCTTGCATAAGTGGCCTAGTGCCAAATAGGTTTTAAAGAAGTGTATTAGGAGTGCAGTTACGCCTCCTCTCAAGTTGGTATTTTGGGGGCCATGTAATTGTCCTGTTTCTTTATTGAATAGGCCTCAGTAGGTTGGGTATTTTACCCCTGTTTTCATGTGCTTGGAGGACTGCTTGAAGGTGGTGTTTGGTGTGGCCTTTGATAGGCTTGAACTTTGAGAGCGGGTTGCTCTTTCTTAAATTTGGTTTCTGTGTGCCTCGAGCAGGCTTTACTGAGTAATAGGGAGCGAGTGCTCCTGGGCATGATTGGGGTTTTCTGCCCCTTTGTTAAACCTTGTGTATAAGTAAAGTTGGGCTCATTGCTCAGGGATTGTGTTTCTGGAACTCGAAGCCCAATATACATTAATAAACTGTAATTGTACATTCTTATTTTGTTGCTATATAACTAAGTTCCTGTTGTACTTGTTATTTCTTGATCTCGAAAAGGAAATATAACCTTGTTGAATTTTAAATTAACTTTAATTTCGTAAGTTGAGACCTGTTCATCCCAGCACCTTCTTTCACCTCTAACTACCACGGATAACTCCGTAACAATAATAATAATAACCGTATGGCCTAAGCTACCGTGCGCAGGCATTTAAATTTGAACCCCTATAGGCTGCCTGCATGTCAATTTTAGTGTTACGTTTTACTCTAACAGTTGGCAGAGGAAAGCAGGTCTCTGCTGAGAGATCTATAATTGTATATGTATGAGTTGTAAGTAATTTTATCGGATAAACACCTAAATCTCTCATCAGGCTTTTTTTATATGGCGACATGGTGTGTCGAATGGACTTTTTTCCACTCTTCAAAAATCCCTTCACCTCTGCCAGGTCCCAAACATAGATCTTTGGATATGGAGACAGTCACTCTACAACATATCCCCTTGGGTGCTATGATTCTCAGCGCTGTCGATGTCATGCAACCTAATTGGAACCTTTATATTTTAGAACCAGATATGTATTAAATTAATCTCATTTTGCCTCAGACTCTCATACAAGTTATAAATTCGATCCAAAACCAGGAATCGTACCAAGTAATCTTGCTGTATTAGGTGACTTAATCTTAATCCTTTAGAGGTTACTGATGAGCACACTATACTCTATTTATTACTTGATGTTTAAGTCTCGACTCTGTGGTGTATTAGTTAGTGTGATTAGCTGCCACCCCCGGAGGCCCGGGTTCGATTCCCGGCCCTGCGACGAAATTTGAAAAGTGGTACGAGGGCTGGAACGGGGTCCACTCAGCCTCAGGAGGTCAACTGAGTAGAGGGGGGTTCGATTCCCTCCTCAGCCATCCTCGAAGTGGTTTCCCGCGGTTTCCCACTTCAGCTCCAGGCAAATGCAGGGATGGTACCTAACTTAATGCCACGGCCGCTTCCTTCCCTCTTCATTGTCTATCCCTTCCAATCTTCCCATCTCCCGACAAGGCCCCTGTTTAGCATTGCAGGTGAGGCGGCTGTCCGGACGAGGTACTGGTCATTCTCCCCAGTTGTATCACCCGACCCAAAGTCTCACGCTCCAGGACACTACCCTTGAGGCGGTAGAGGTGGGATTCCTCGCTGAGTCCGAGGGAAAAACCAACCCTGGAGGGTAAACGGATTAAGAATAATAATAATAATGTTATTTGTTTTATGCCTCACTAACTACTTTTTAAGGTCTTCGTAGACGCCGAGGTGCCGGAATTTAGTCCCGCAGGAGTTTTTTAACGTGCCAGTAAATCTACCGACACGGGGCTGTCGTATTTGGGCACCTTCAAATACCACCGGACTGAGCCAGGAACGAATCTGCCAAGTTGGGGTTAGAAGGCCAGCGCCTTAACCGTCTGAGCCACTCAGTCCGGCAAACGGATTAAGAAGAAGATGTTTAAGTCTACAGCGTGTGTCAGAAATACTTCGACAGGCGGTGGAGACGGAAGTCCTATAAACATTGAAATTATTATTATTATTATTATTATTATTATTATTATTATTATTATTATTATTATTATATTATTATTACGGACTTTTCGTGGAACACAGAAGTGTACGAAGGTGCGGGCATGAATGGGTGGACAGAGAAAAGATCAAATCTTAATTTAGAACTCGAAAATTTGAAACTTTATTTCTTTCATTTCCTTTTCTCTTTTCAATATTAAACTTTGTTAAACAATAACAAAAAACAGTTGGATAGAGAGATGGGGAGCTCTTCAGCTCTTTTAATAATAGTTATTTTAAACCACCGGGCGAGTTGGCCGTGCGCGTAGAGGCGCGCGGCTGTGTGCTTGCATCCGCGAGATAGTAGGTTCGAATCCCACTATCGGCAGCCCTGAAAATGGTTTTTCGTGGTTTCCCATTTTCACACCAGGCAAATGCTGGGGCTGTACCTTAATTAAGTCCACGGCCGCTGCCTTCCAACTCCTAGGCCTTTCCTATCCCATCGTCGCCATAAGACCTATCTGTGTCGGCGCGACGTAAAGCCCCTAGCAAAAAAAAAAGTAAGTTATTTTAAACCTATAAACGATCAGGTGCAATAGGCATAATGATTTTTAAAGAGATGAGTTAGGCAGTTCAAACGTTACACTGTTATCAAGAGCACAACTGCTCCAATCAATTACAAGTTAGGTGACGGGGCTCCAAAATTTACCACATACAAAAGAGTGTCTTTGCTCCACACAATTAACTAGGAGACTTCTCTCCAAAATTTACAAGATTCAAGCCTCTCCATTGCACAATCTAACTTTTACATGAGGTCAAATACAAACGGTTTTCACAGCCTTATTCGCTCGATAGTCTAAGATACATTTAAATAAGAATAATTAACAGAGGCAACAAGAGCCCATTCTACCTGGCCTTAGTGAAAAAAGAAAATATTTAATATGTCGGCCGTAAACCAAAAATGTTAGAAGGCGAACTGTTGCACTCCTTTCAAGTTCACTAGAAAATTCTAAAAACCCTATGTGGGCTTATGAGCCGAAGTTACACAGGCTAACTCTATACTACAGAGGTGACTAGATGGAGAGAAAATTTTAAGGGGAGCCAGAGGTGGTCAAATCCAAAAAATTACTGTATTTCATGTTTACGACTAAAAATTAACTTGAACATTCCTCTTCAAGGCAAAACTTTGATTTATCATTCTACTCGCCCTAGAAGTTGAGTTATTGCTGTTTCTATAAGTGCTTGAAGAGGAAGTGGGCAGCCGGCACAGTAATGCTTATCCTTGTCGCTAGATGGGGCTTCATTCATTACATTCCTAACCTGGTCGAATGACTGGAAACAGAATGAGCAATTATTATTATTATTATTATTATTATTATTATTATTATTATTATTATTATTATTATTATTATTATTTATAGCTGGTGCAGCCCTTGTAAGGCAGATCCTCCAACGAGGGTGGGTGGCATCTACAATGTATGGGAACTGCGTGTTTTTGTAGTAGTGGATGTTGTGTGTGAGTTGCAGGAATGCTGGAGACGATACAAATATCCAGTCCCCGAGCCAGGGAAAATTACCATTTTTATGGTTAAAATCTCTGACCCGGCCAGGAATCGAACCCTGCGCCCTCTGAACCGAAGGCGACTACGCCATAAGACCTATCTCTGTCGGGGAGACGTAAAACCAATGGTTGTGAAGGTACGCCATAAAAATACTGATCCGTTTGAGAGCATCTACATAAGAAATAGAATAAAATTCTCTTGTGAATTTAATTTGCAGCATAATTACGAAGAGATATTGCCACTAGCACCGGTAAACCTTTGAGATGGAGGAGTCTGACTGTGTTCTTAAAAAGTCCCGATGGGCCGATGACCTTCGATGTTAGGCCCCTTAAAACAACAATCAACAAGGAAACAGTCCCGCCAACTTTCGCATCAAGTTGATATCCAAGTTGCCACAGATGTTGAAGTGCGGTGGGGAAGATATGATCAGTTTATACGGAAACTTGAAAAGAAATGTGGTGAGGTTTGAAATGGAAATGAAATGGCGTATGGCTTTTAGTGCCGGGAGTGTCCGAGGACATGTTCGGCTTGCCAGGTACAGGTCTTTGGATTTGACTCCCGTAGGCGACCTGCGTGTCGTGATGAGGATGAAATAATGGTGAAGACGACACATACACCCAGCCCCCGTGCCAAAGAAATTAATCAATGATGATCAACATTCCCGACCCTGCCGGGAATCGAGCCCGGGACCTCTACGACCAAAGGCCAGCATGCTAACCATTTAGCATGGAGCCGGACTTTGTAGTGGAATAAGTGTCCTAATGAATATTTGTAAAATGTTCTCGTATATGTACATCACATACTTACATGCTAGTTGATGATCATTTCATTTTGTGGAATGTGAATGCTTACATATTCAATTTAATACACTGCTCAGGTTCATGAAAATGCATATTATTTTGTATTAAAATATGTATTTATATTTTGTACTTTCCTGCCATGTTTCATTCAATTTAATTTCATTTGGTTTCGTTTCGTTATCTGTTTAACTTCCAGGGTTGACTTTTCCCCCGGACTCGGCGAGGGATCCCACCTCTACCGCCTCAGAGCAGAGTCCTGGAATGTGAGATATTTTTGGTCGGGGATACAACTGGGGACGAGGACCACAACCTCGCCCAGGTGGCATTACCTGCTATGCTGAATAGGGGCCTTGTGGGGATGGCAAGATTGGAAGGGACAGGCAAGGAAGAGGAAAGGAGGCGGCCGTGGCCTTAAGTTAGGTACCATCCCGGTATTTTTCTGGCGAAGAAGTGGAAAACCACGAGGATGGTTGAGGTGGGAATCGAACCCCCTCTACTCACTTTACCTCTCGAGATTGAGTGGACCCATTCCGCTTTTCAAATTTCGTGGCAGAGCCGGGAATCGAAACCGGGATTCCGGGGGTGGTAGCTAATCGCACTAAACACTACACCACAGGGGCGGACTCCTGCCGTGTACTCACAAAAATTTATCACAATCCTTAAGAACTTAGCTTTAAGCTCCATTTTCGCTAACTTAAATAATAGCCAGTGTGTAACGCGAACTAGTACAACCTGTGTCTGAAAAGTTCGCTGAATGGTCGCCTTGGTTGTACACCGTGCTAGTTCGGACGATGCGCTCGCGCATACACATTGCGAGACATGACACAAAGTGCCCCCCATCGGTCAACTCAACACAGTTAAACGGAGTTGAACTCTGCACATCGCACGGAGTCAGTGAGAGGACTCGTATCATTGCACAATGGAGTGCAAAACTGAGCAACGCGTTAACATGAGGTTTTGCTTCCACCTAGGAAAACGGCAACGGAAACACACGCACTGTTAATGCAAGTTTACCACGCTCAAGCAGTGAGTAAAAGTGCGGTTTTGACTGGTTTAAACGCTTTCGAGATGGAAAGGCGAGATGGAGGACGAGGCGCATTCGGGTCGACCAACCACAAGCACATCTCCAGACAACATCGAACTTGTGCGACAGATGCTTGCGAATGATCGGCGACTCTCCTTACGAATGATAGCAGATGAAGTGGGTGTAGGCAAGGATAGTGTAAGGACCATTGCTCAAGAACATTTGAAAAAGCGGAAGATTTGTGCCCGGTTTGTATCGCACAACCTTGTGATAGTACATATATCACACCCCAGAATTATATGTAGAAGTTAGAGATATTATTGTCAGTATTCGATTATTATTATTATTATTATTATTATTATTAGTATTTCATTTATATATTTTGCCATTTATATTGGTAAGCTGGAAGATATCCACATATGTAGGTATGAGTAATTTGTTTTGCACGAGTGGGAAAACATTGCTTTAATAACTCTGGTAATTTGAATGAGTCATCTGGCTACCCCAGTGTTTGTTGATGTACTTGTGTCAGGAAATTCCATTAGTCATGTATATATCCCAGCCTGATGAGATGAGCTTGTTGTTGTACCAGGGAAATTTGATGATTCATGTAAAACCCCCGAGTGTTTGTTTATAACTTGGGAGAAAGAAGAGGTTTACTCATGATTGGCTGGCAAGCACCAATCCAGACGTATCATCTGAGAGGAGGGGGATGTTGATGTCTATAAAGGTTGATCATACGGCGGCAACCAGAGACATTGTAAGGGTGATTGTAGAGGTGATTGTAAAGGAACGAGAAGGAAGACAACTACAACTACAACTGAGGCACTGTACGGGAAAGAAGTGGTGCTGATACACGGTACTGGAGTGACACGGCAGCAATGGACTGGACTTCAAACGTTCGTGGAGCGTAGTCTAGTTATGTTCGTGGAAAGTGGCTGACTGTGGAGAGTGCTTGCGCATTAAGTATTGTAGCACTTGTGGCGGCCTAGCATTATATGTTGGTGAAAGCTATCTCAGACTTTCCATAAATTTATGTTGAGGATCGACAGACGTGTGTATATATCTTTACAACAAGTGTTAAAATATGTGAACCCAGTAGTACAAGGTACAGTATCTGTGTGATGTGATAACTGCCGATTATGAGAATCGGTAAGTCGAATTGATATAGAGACAGTGAAGGGTATTTATCTTCATACATGTACATTGTCCATCGGACTATCTACAAATGGTAGCTTAGTTCTCGCTTTCGTTTTCCCACGATTTTCATTATTATTATTGTTGTTGTTGTAAATATGGAGTCTTCCAGCAATATTTTATGTGTGTATTATATGTATAATGTTGTATGTTGATGAGGTGCTCATGCACGGAATTTGTTCAGAATATAGTTAGCTATTTTAGAATCAGTGTTATTGATGAACCTAGGTGCAGTTCCTACCTAATTAATTGTTTTCAGGAGGTTAGGTAAGGCCTGCAGCAGATGTACCAGTACGCAGCATTATGTACACGCCCTGGGATATAAAGTTTATCATGCTCTTATCTAAATTCGAGGGATCCATTCTCGTGAACTCTGGCGCCCATACTACGGACATTTCGGTTAATTATGCTTATTAATTTTATTAAGTTTTGAGTAATTTTTATTCATGATTTATTTTATTATTAATATGATTATATTTATTATCATCAAAAAAATGTGACAACCTGACAGACGAGCAGAAGCAAACTCGGATGGAAACGTCAGAAGATTTCATTGACCTTTGTGACGAAAATCCGGAAATGTTGAAAACCATAATTACAGGAGTTGAGTCGTGGTGCTACCAGTATGATCCGGAGACCAAGACACAGTCAATGCCGAGGTGTTCAGCGTCTTCCCCGCCTCCCAAGATGTGTCGGCGCACAAAGTCCGAGAATAAGACAATGCTGATCGCCTTTTTCGACAGCAATGGTGTCATTCATCATGAATTTGTACCCCAGGATACAGCTCTCAACGCGGAATTCTACGAGGGAGTTTTGAAACGGCTACTGCAACGCATCAGACTGGTTCGGCCTGAACTGTACCGGAGTGGACAGTGGAAGCTCCTCCACGACAATGCCCGTCCGCACACCGCAATCCGCGTGACCCAGTTTCTCGCTGAACGCCAGGTGACTGTTCTTTCACACCCTCCGTATTCTCCGGATTTGGCACCGGCAGATTTTTTTGTTTCCCCTTCTTAAATTAGTCCCGAAAGGCCACTGGTTCGACAGTGTAGCCGGTATCCAACAACGCGTGACAAGGGTTCTCCGGGAAATTCCAAAAGAAGCGTTTGCTACCAGCTTCCAGCAGCTTTACAGTCGATGTCAAAAGTGTGTTGTAACGAACGGAGATTACTTTGAAGGCCAGTAAAGGAGTTTTGTGTGTAACTTACGTTGTTTTTATTTCATGAGGCCATTCACCGAACTTTTCAGACACAGGCTGTACATACATAACACCGTTCATTGAATACACGACGAAAATTCCAAGACTCTGAAGGACTGTGTAGAATAAATAATATATTTTCCCTCTCCTGAAAAATTTGGTGTTTGGACTATGGTTCACCTTGTAAAAGAACGCTTCAATTGTAAGTCATAGTGCTTCTTACCACAAAATGAACGGCCATGCAAAAATCCAAAGCGCCTTTAACTTTGTAACAGAAAGACTCAATGAGGGACATTGCACATTGCATTAACCATTTATAGCAGTAGTTGACACATTGTTAAATATTAATTTTAGAAGGGTACACTAAAACTCTGAAGTGTTTTGTGGTAGATATTGAATAGTTTCTTTTCTGTAGCTGTTTATCCACACTGGGACAGGAAGATAGTGGTACTTTAATTAAGGTGTTTCCCTGACGTGAAAAAGAGAAAACATGGACAAACATTTTCAGGGCTACTGGCGGTAGGGTCTCCTGTACTGTACGACCCATACCACGAAGCTAACTCGCACGATGTATTACGTAGTCTTTTAGACATGCAGTTTTCATGTAATCCTATTCTGACTCTCTTACTTTGTCCATAAATTGATGCATGGCACGTACATATTTACGGGGAAAAGGATCTCCCGCTCATCTACATAAATACAAAAGCAAAGCAAAGTCATCTCCGTACACGCCATGAAGGCCCTTGGAGGGGTGGAAGGTAAAGGCTTCCACTATCCGTAACCTCGGCACTTGTTGGGATAGAGTGGTTAGCTCTATGTCCGGCCGCCTTTGCTCCCAGGAAATAACCTGGCACTCATTTTTGCTGAAGGCTGAGTGAACCTCAGGGCCATGTGCACCTCCGGAAGTGGAAATCTCATTTCTTAAATTTTACGACTTCCTGACAGTGATTCGAACCCACGTCCTTCCGGGCGAACCGAGCACGTCTTTACCGCCTTAGTCAGGCAGCCTCTATCTACAAAAATACAGTACAATTATAATTTTATCTGTATACCTCAAATATTTGCCTCACACCTTGCATTTGTCTCAGATTAGGTCGAAAGCATGTTCAGTTAAGTTTTTGACTGTCTGGGTGTCTATATGTTTGTTATTTTGTTTGTCACATCATCGCGGGAAAACAGCAGAACAGAATTTCTTGAAACTCCGTATACAAGTTCAAGGATAGTTGGGTTTTGCACTTCGCTACATATTATTTGATTAGCTCACAGCAGCGTAGCAATATAAATGGGGACAAAGTAGGAAATGTCAAATGTCGCTGTTAATATTAACTGTATCGAAAAATTGTAAATAATAAGATGCGCAAAATATAATTTCCTTTTGTGTCATGTTCACAATTTCAAATGTCTTTGGATATATTTTAAAAAACCATGGTGCAACGGCCCCGAAGCGCCTTGGCCTACCAAACAACCGCTGCTCAGCCCGAAGGCCTGCAGATTACGAGGTGTCGTGCAGTCGGCACGGCGAATGCTCTAGGCCAGGGCCTCTCAAACACCCAAAATCTCACGCGTGCAGAGCGAGGCGCAAGAGCTCCGTGCACTGTGCATCGGTGTTGCTCGGCATGACTCGGATCAACGCTTCGTCTCTGGGCTACTCGGCTAAGCTCGGCTCTACTCGGCTATACTCGGCTAAACTCAGCCCGGATTTGGAGCGCTACGGCGCAAGTGGGGCAGAGGGAGACAGGGGGAGCGAGCGAGACAGGCGTGAGGAAAGAGAGAGTAAGCGCTATTGCTCCAAATCGAGGAGTGGGGGGTCTGCACTCAGGTCAACCAAGCCAAGTCGTCTTTTGCACCATGCACAGTGCATGCACCACGCGCATGCACCCTGAGAGGCCCTGCTCTAGGCCGTTATTCTTGGCTTTACAAAAACATTCTAATTTAATATAAGTTAGGCTACGTACGAGCTCTAATAATAGAGGAATTCACGAAATCAGACTTTTGTGGTAAGTCCATCAAAGGTAAACATCACCGTTGTGGTAACGAGTTAACTGGCAATGGTGGTGGTTGCTGTCCATTATACATAATATACTATTTGATAACCGATAAACAAGTATACTTACGGAGTTTCTAGGAATCATCTGACTGTTATTTTAGTCCATTAGTGTATGTTTGCCCGGTTTAATACACCACTTTTGCAAGCGACAAGGGTCTATATATCAACCGAGTAGTGTCTAATTAGCTTATCCTGCTAACCTTATGATTGTGACCAGCCAGCCAGCTTGATATCGGCATATGAAGATGTCTCTCTCTCCTCCAACTCGTCGTCACGATTCTGAACCAACTCTCCACGAAGTTACCCGACGAACTGTCACGCCCTAAAGATTTCCCGTACTCATTATCTCCTCCGAACAATCTCGAAATAATTCCGCGAACGAGCGAGTTTGCCGTGCGGTTATGATCGCGCAGCTGTGAGGCTGCATTCGCGAGATAGTAGGTTCGAATCCCAGCGTCAGCGGCCCTGATGATGTTTTTCCGTATTTTCCCATTTTTACACCAAGCAAATGCTGGGGCTCTACCTTAATAAAGGGGCCACGACCGCTACCTTCCCAATCCTAGCCCTTTCCCATCTTTCTGTCGCCGAAAACGTTTGATGTGTTAGTATGACATTAAACAAGTAGCAAATAATAATTTGACGCACTGCCACACCTTCATACTGTACATTGGGTTAATAGCTAGGACTAAAGAAATACTCCCAGCTAAGTCCTCCCCTGCGAACCGTGTGACCTTGGCGCGGTGGGGAGGCTTGCGCGTCCCAATGAAGCAGATGGCCGAGCCGCAGGTGTAACCATATCGGATGGGTATCTGTTGAGAGACCAGACTAAGGAATGGTTCATCGAAAGGGGAGTAGCAGCCTTTCGGAAGTTGCAAGGGCGGCGGTCTGGATGATTGACTGATATAACCTTGTAATAATATTGAACATGGCTTAGTTGTGTTGATACTGCTACACGGCTGAAAGCAACGGGAAACTACAGCCGTAACTAACTCCCGAGGACATGCAGCTCTCTCTGTATGAATGATGTACTGATGATGGCTTCCTCCCGGGTAAAATATTCCGGAGGTAAAATAGTCCCCCATTCGGATCTCCAGATGGGGACTACGTGAGAGGGAGCGATCATCAGCAAGATTGATACTGACATTCTGCGAGTCGGAGCGTGGATTGTTAGAAGTTTGAATCGTTGTGGTAGGCTAGAGAATCTGAAAAGGGAGATGGATAGACTAAAGTTCCATGTAGTTGGTATAAGTGAAGTACGTTGGCAGGATGAACAGGATTTCTGGTCAGGCGACTACCGAATTATCAACACAAAATCAAACGGGAAATGCAGGAGTTGGTTTAATAATGAACAAGAAAATAGGGCAGCGAGTAAGCTACTATGACCAGCATACTGAAAGAATTATTGTCGTCAAGATAGACACCAAACCAATGCCCACCACAATAGTGCAGGTCTATATGCCAACTAGCTCAGCGAATGATGAGGAAATCGAAAGAACATAATATATGAAGAGATAGAAGATTTAATACAATATGTAAAAGGTGACGAGAATCTAATTGTGATGGGAGACTGGAATGCAGTGGTAGACCAAGGAGGAGAACGTAATGCAATAGGAGAATTCGGATTGGGACAAAGGAACGAAAGAGGAAGTCGGCTGGTTGAATACTGCACTGATCATAATCTAGTCCTTGTCAATACTTGGTTCAAACACCACAAACGACGGCTTTATACGTGGACGAGACCTAGAGACACTGGATGGTATCAAAAAGACTTCATTATGATTAGGCAGAGATTCAGAAACCAGGTGTTGGATTGAAAACTTTCCCAGGAGCAGAAGTGGACTCTGACCACAACTTGTTGGTCATGAAATGCCATCTGAAGCTGAAAAAAATGAAGAAAGGAAAGAATGCAAAAAGATGATATCTAGAAAAGTTGAAAGAAAAGAGTGTGAGGGATTGTTTCAAGGAATATGTTGCAAAAGGGATAAATGAAAAGGCTGAAGGAAACACGATAGAGGAAGAGTGGATAGTCATGAAAAATGAAGTCAGCAGGGCTGCTGAAGAAATGTTAGGAAGGAAGAAAAGATCAACTAAGAATCAGTGGATAACTCAGGATATACTAGACCTGATTGATGAACGACGAAAATACAAAAATGCTAGAAATGAAGAGTGCAGAAAAGAATACAGGCGATTAAAGAATGAAGTGGATAGAAAGTGCAAGGCAGCTAAGGAAGACTGGCTGAAGGAGAAGTGCAAGTATGTCCAAGGTTGTATGGTCCTAGGAAAGGTAGATGCTGCATACAGGAAAATCAAGGAAACCTTTGGAGAAAGGAAATCTGGGTGTATGAATATTAAGAGCTCAGATGGAGAGCCACTTCTAGGGAAAGAAGACAAAGCAGAAAGATGGTAGGAACATATCCAACAGTTGTATCAAGGTGAAGATGTAGATAATTTGGTTCTGGAACTAGAAGAGGCTGTTGATGCTGATGAAATGGGAGACCCAATTTTGAGGTCAGAGTTTGACAGAGCTGTGAGCGACCTAAATAGGAACAAGGCACCTGGAATTGATGACATTCTCTCTGAATTACTGACTGCCTTAGGAGAAACCAGCATGGCAAGGTTATTCCATTTAGTGTGTAAGATGTATGAGACAGGAGAAGTCCCATCCGATTTTCGGCAGAATGTTGTTATACCTATTCCCAAGAAAGCCGGTTCTGACAGGTGTGAAAACTATCGCACCATTAGTTTAGTATCTCATGCCTGCAAAATTTTAACACGTATTATTTACAGAAGAATGGAAAAACAAGTTGAAGCTGAGTTGGGAGAAGATCAATTTGGCTTCAGAAGAAATGTAGGAACACGTGAAGCTATCCTGACTTTACGTCTGATCTTAGAGGATCGAATCAAGAAGGACAAGCCCACGTACATGGCATTCGTAGATCTAGAAAAGGCATTCGATAATGTTGATTGGACCAAGCTATTTATGATTCTGAAGATGATAGGGATCAGATACCGAGAACGAAGAATTATCTACAATCTGTATAAAAATCAGTCTGCAGTGATAAGAATCGAGGGCTTGGAAAAAGAAGCAGCAATCCAGAAAGGAGTGAGGCAAAGCTGCAGTTTGTCCCCTCTCCTTTTCAATATTTACATAGAAGAGGCAGTAAAGGAAATCAAAGAGAAATTTGGAAAGGGAATCACAGTCCAAGGAGAGGAAATAAAAACCTTGAGATTTGCCGATGATATTGTTATTTTATCTGAGACTGCAGAAGATCTCGAGAAGCTGCTGAATGGTATGGACGAAGTCTTGGGTAAGGAGTTCAAGATGAAAATAAATAAGTCAAAAACAAAAGTAATGGAGTGCAGTCGAACGAAGGCAGGTGATGCAAGAAATATTAAAACAGGAAATGAAGTCTTAAAGAAAGTAGATGAATATTGTTACTTGGGTAGTAAAATAACTAACGATGGCAGAAGTAAGGAGGACATAAAATGCAGATTAGCACAAGCAAGGAAGAGCTTTCTTAAGAAAAGAATTTTGCTGTCTTCAAACATTGATATAGGAATTAGAAAGATGTTTTTGAAGACTTTTGTGTGGAGCGTGGCATTGTATGGAAGTGAAACATGGACAATAACTAGCTCAAAAAGAAAGAGAATAGAAGCTTTTGAAATGTGGTGTTACAGAAGATTGCTGAAGGTGAGATGGATATATCGAATCACAAATGAAGAGATACTGAATCGAATTGACGAGAGGAGATCGATTTGGCTAAATTTGACCAGAAGAAGAGAGAGAGTGATAGGGCACATCTGAAGACACCCAGGTATTGTTCAGTTGGTTTTTGAAGGAAGTGTAGGTTGTGTGAACGGTAGGGGTAGACCAAGGTATGAATATGACAAGCAGATTAGAGCAGATGTAGGATTCAGTAGTTACGTAGAAATGAAAAGGTTAGCACAGGATAGGGTGGCATGGAGAGCTGCATCAAACCACTCTATGGACTGATGACTCAAGCAAGCAAGTCCTCGTTTACTGAAGTGACTCAACCAAATTTCCGATGTTATTATTTTCCGTCTCCTAAATTGTATTTCTCAAGCACTGAGCAATATTTCTTCTTCTTCTTCTTCTTTATCTCCTTACCCTCCAGGGTCGGTTTTTCCCTCGGACGCAGCGAGGAATCCCACCTCTACCGCCTCAAGAGCAGTGCCCTGGAGCTTCAGACTCTGGGTCGGGGATACAACTCGGGAGGATGACCAGTACCTCGCCCAGGCGGCCTCACCTGCTATGCTGAACAGGGGCCTTGCGGGGAGATGGGAAGATTGGAAGGAATAGACAAGGAAGAGGGAAGGAAGCGGCCGTGGCCTTAAGTTAGGTACCATCCTGCCATTTGCCTGGAGAAGGAGGAAACCACGGAAAACCACTTCCAGGATGGCTGAGGTGGGAATCGAACCCACCTCTACTCAGTTGACCTCCCGAGGCTGAGTGAACCCCGTTCCAGCCCTCGTTTCACTTTTCAAATTTCGTGGCAGAGCCGGGAATCGAACCAGGGCCTCCAGGGGTAGCAACTAATCACACTAACCACTACACCACAGAGGCGGACCTGAACAATACTCAAGACAACTTATTGCTCGTACATTGAACATATGCAATGAGTTAATACTGAATACACGTTAAGGCACAGTCAATACTGTAACTCTGCTCTTCACATCGGAGCCAATGGCTAACGCGCTGACAGGAGAAAATAAATGTGAACATGACCGGTTGGGACCAAATAATGCTCAGGATTGTGTGGAATAGGGTGTGAAGACTCAAAAGCAGATCCAGCACCAGCGGGACAAATAAATAAATAAATAAATAAATAAATAAATAAATAAATAAATAAATAAATAAATAAATAAATAAATAAATAAATAAATGATTGTTTTTATGTCCCCATGACCATTTTTACGGTTTTCGAAGACGTCTAAGTAGGCAACTGGAATTTTGTCCCGAGGGAATTATTTTATGTGCCAGTAAACGTACCGCTACGAGGTGGACGCATTCGAACAGCTTCAAATACTACCAGACTGAGCTGAGCTCGAACCTTCTAAAACCGAGCTCGATAGCTGCAGTCGCTTAATTGCGGCCAGTATCCAGTATTCGGGAGATAGTGGGTTCGAACCCCACTGTCGGCAGCCCTGAAGATGGTTTTCCGTGGTTTCCCATTTCCACACCAGGCAAATGCTGGGGCTGTATCTTAATTAAGGCCACGGCCGCTTCCTTCCCAGTCCTAGCCCTTTCCTGTCCCATACTTACCATAAGACCTATCTGTGTGGGTGTGACGTAAAGCCAATAGCAAAAAAAGTAGAACCTTCTAAACTGGGCTCAGGAAGCCAGCGATCTACCGTCTGAGACACCCAGCCCGGTAAATAAATAAATAAATAACCGTAAGATTAATTTCGGATTTGATACCGAACCCCAACTCTCGGTGATGATGATGATGATGATTATTATTATTATTATTATTATTATTATTATTATTATTATTATTATACCACTTTTTTCACACTTGCGGACTCGCGGATACGAATTGTGTCACACATGTAGATTTGGCCCTTTTTACGACCGGATGCTCTTCCTGACTCCAACCCTATGTGGAGGGATATGATCACTATTTCGTATTCCTGTGGTGGTTTGCAGTGTAGTGTGTTGTCTGATTATCAAGAGGAGAGTGTTGGGACAAACACAAAATACCCAGTCCCCAAGTCAGAAGACTTATAAAAATCCACAGCCTGTTTCCAGTCATTCGACCGGGTCAGGAATGGAATGAATGAAGACCCCATCTAGCGGCGAGGATAGGAATTGTGCCGACTGCCGAAGCCTGTCGCACTCCTCTTTGGCAATGATTAATGAATGACAGATGAAATGAAATGATATTGGAGAGTATTGCTGGAATGAAATATGACAGGGAAAACCGGAGTACCCGGAGAAAACCCTGTCCCGCCTCCGCTTTTTCCAGCACAAATCTCACATGGAGTGACCGGGATTTGAACAACGGAACCCAGCTCTGAGAGGCCTGCGCGCTGCCACCTGAGCCACGGAGGATCTCAGAAGATTTATTCAAACGCAATTAAAAACCCCGATCCGTCCAGGAATCGAACCCGGGACCTTCTGAACCATATGCCTCAACGCTGATCATTCAGCCATGGGAGTAGATTTTTCAACTTGCTTTACGTCGCACCGACACAGATATGTCTTATGGCGACAATGGGATAGGAAAGGCCTAGGAGTGGGAAGGAATCGGCAGTGGTCTTAATTAAGGTACAGTCCCAGCATTTCCCTGGTGTGAAAATGGGGAAACCACGGAAAACCATCTTCAGGGCTTCCGGCAGTGGGGCTCGAATCCACTATCTCCCGGATGCAAGCTCACAGATGCGCGCCCCTAATCGAACGGCCAACACGCCCGATGAGATTATTATTATTATTATTATTATTATTATTATTATTATTATTATTTCATTTTGATGCTGGGGTTAACGTGGACATTAGCCCCAAGAACTGGCGTACGCAGAATTTCTCAAGTGTGTGTGTATGTGTTTGCGTGTGTGGTGAGGGGTGTTCATGTTAAAACTTGTCATTCAAATACAATTTACCGGTATTGTTATTACGTTCCCAACTTCTACTACTTCTATACTTACCTTTCAACTATTATTATTATTATTATTATTATTATTTTTTTTTTTTTTGCTAGGGGCTTTACGTCGCACCGACACAGATAGGTCTTATGGCGACGATGGGATGGGAAAGGCCTAGGAGTTGGAAGGAAGCGGCCGTGGCCTTAATTAAGGTACAGCCCCAGCATTTGCCTGGTGTGAAAATGGGAAACCACGGAAAACCATTTTCAGGGCTGCCGATAGTGGGATTCGAACCTACTATCTCCCGGATGCAAGCTCACAGCCGCGCGCCTCTACGCGCACGGCCAACTCGCCCGGTATTATTATTAGTAGTAGTAGTAGTAGTAGTAGTAGTAGTAGTAGTAGTAGTAGTAGTATTTTCAATCTAATGTACTACTTTGTATGTGAGAAACTAAAAAAGAGATACAGTTAATAATAGTTATTATAGAGTACAGATTGTTTGAAGTTTCATTTTAATAAAGAAAGAATTTGAAATGTTTAGGGAAGGGTTGGTTTAAACCCGGTAACGCCGTGTGATGTCTGTAGAAGTCTGAACGTATAATAAACTGGCTGCGTATCATATTGCCTTCTGTTCTCAAGGTTTCGAGATAGAACCTTGAAGCAGTCAGTAGCACATTTTAAGGATACCCGCATCCGTAGATTCATTGCCACGCATGAGAATACCTTTCTCGGGACAAAATTCCAGCACTTCGGAGCCTCTTAAGCCAGACAGTAGTTGATCGGACGACTTGAGAATAGAACCACAAAAACTCCACTTTGGAAATATTCCGGTGAGTTTACTTTGCCCTAGCGAAACTCGGTTGGCATAGCAGAGAAGGTATAACGATTACTACCTATAGATGTCCTGTTTCATTCAGCGTAAATTACTGTACACATGTAGTGATCAAGAATCGAGACCATATTAGTGACAAATAAATAAATAAATAAATAAATAAATAAATAAATAAATAAATAAATAAATAAATAAATAAATAAATAATGTACTTTTTTAAATGTGCTGTTAGGTCTTACTGCAACGATGGGATAGGAAAGGGCAAGTGGTAAGAAGGAAGCGACCGTTGCCTTAATTAAGGTACAGCTCCAGCATTTGCCTGGTGGGAAAATGGGAAACCACAGAAATCCATCTTCAAGGCTGCCGACAGTGGGGTTCGAACCCCTCCCCTGTCCTGCGTGCCCCTTACCTCACGGTCACTTGCTCGGTGAATAAATAAATAAATAAATAAATAAATACATAAATAAATTGAAGTACAATCGCAGTTTTCTCTTGAGTTTGCGTATTATATTCTGTTTCAGATTAGTCATTGAGAGTCTTCATGATCCGAGACCGAATCACTCAACTTCGATTTCCTAACTACACCTCGACATTCCTTTTTTATCCTGTTTTAATCACCAGATGAAGTGGAGGACTTCTCTCCAACATACGTAATGACAGCAGACTTCGTCCACCTGAAACTGCTCGGAGCGCTGAGGATAAACAAAAGATCTTTGAACCCTGGTCTCCCCTGATCTCCCCACTGCGAGTTGCGAGGAATTAAATAACCTGTGGGCCATTGTACACATTCACTAATGTGCTGCCAATGGGACTGCGGTGGTGAAATTCACGTGTAAATTAAATTGCTTTCTTTCTGGGTGGTGCATGGGTTGTTTGTTTTGTCCACGTGGACGCAGCTGGCTCACCATTGGTTGTCAGCAGGTCACGTGTGCTGGAGTTCCGTGGCGGGGGTGTAGGCCGGTGGGAGTGACAGGAGAAGATGCACTTGGTGACAAGACGTGCTGCGGGTGAGCACGAATAGCGAGTAGACCCGGTTCCAAACTCAAGGCAATCCACTCGTCCGACTCAGGCTGTAAACACACCCCACCCCACCCGCTACTCGTCTCGTGGCTGGCTAGCGGGCGCTCGGGCTCGCTTCACTTGCAAGTAGTTGTCGGTTAGGGGCCCGATGGCGATTCTCCTCCTCGTGGTAGTAGCGCTGGCGGTGACTAGGGTGCGGGCCTTCTCCGACTGGGGGCTCCTGGGTGGGCGCCCCACTCAGCCCAACTGTGTGGACATCCCGCGGAACATGAGTCTCTGTCACGGGATCGGCTACAATCAGATGCGCCTACCGAACTTGCTGGACCACGACACCATGGCCGAGGTCTCGCAGCAGGCCGCATCCTGGCTGCCTCTCTTCAATGTACGTTGCCATCCGGACACTCAGCTTTTCCTGTGCTCGCTCTTCAGTCCTGTGTGCCTTGACCGGCCCATCTACCCTTGCCGTAGTCTCTGCGAGAAGGTGAAACAAGGCTGCGAGGGACGCATGAAGACGTACGGCTACCCTTGGCCGGACATGTTCAAGTGTGAAAAGTTTCCTCTGGAGAACGACATGTGTATAACTCCTCAGTCCAACGTAGATTCCACCAAGGGTAAGTCCACATCTCACATTAACATGCATGGCCAGATCTTGTAGATCCAGTCAGAAGTAGATTTCATCTGACTCGTACTGTTATTGATTGGACTTGTCATTCCTCTATCAATAGGGCACATCAAACTGTCATGCCTCTTGAGAACTCTTATATTTTAATTACGTTTTGATTACTCCTTATTTTGCACGTTGGTATGTTGAGATTCCCTCCGATTTATCGGAAATATGCGTTGATGTAACACATTCCTTTAATCATGCTATGCGATAATGTCACGTATCTAGTCGAACAGATGATAACCCGGTCGAATGGAACGGTGACTTGAACTGTCAAAAGTACTGAAGATTGGAATGACGGATCGATTGATAGGTGGTTAGAATTTTTAATCTGGTAAATCCCAGCATTGTCTTATGAGTGAATTATTTATCTATCATCGTGTCTATCTAAGCTATCTATCACGATCTGTCATGGGTTATTATTATTATTATTATTATTATTATTATTATTATTATTATTATTATTATTATTAACAGCTGTGGTTTTCGTGCTAAGTTGTAATATCATCATACCAGAAGGTGGAAATATAAATACTGTTTAATCTATACAAATATAGGCCTGTACCACACACCCTACGTGGACGTGTTTCTAAACAATATCTCACATGGTCTTCCCTGAAACCATTGAGTTCCTATTGGACTTTAATGTTTTGTCTGTATGTCTCCTATTTCATCACTTAATCGAAGGGTTAACTTTGCTGAGAAACAGTCACGTATTCAGCAGTTTGTTTCGGAGAGGATTTTGGATATTTTGCCGGTGAGCTGATATTTTGTCCAAAAAAACGTGAGGATGATGATTTACGTTAAATACCGGTATGTACTTTAAAGAAAATATTATGTCATTGTAAATTTCTGGGCACACACTGAAATACAGCAGTGCGATGATTATTATTATTATTATTATTATTATTATTATTATTATTATTATTATTATTATTATTATTATTATTATTATTATTATTTCCACCTCCGTAGCGGAACGCTTAGCACTGTTAGCTACCATCGTCGGAGGCCCGGGTTCGATTCCCGGTATTGCCAGATTTTTAAGAATGGCAGGAGGGCTCGCATGTACTTAAAATGGTACATGCAGCACACCTCGGGTTTATTTACTTTATTATTATTATTATTATTATTATTATTATTATTATTATTATTATTGTAAGCCTCCGTGGCTCAGGCGGTAGCGCGCCGGCCTATGACCGCTGGGTTCCGTGGTTCAAATCACGGTCACTCCATGTGAGATTTGTGCTGGACAAAGCGGAGGCAGGACAGGTTTTTCTCCGGGTACTCCGGTTCTCCCTGTCATATTTCATTCCAGAAACACTCTCCAATATCATTTCATCTGTCAGTCATTAATCATTGCCCCAGAGGAGTGCGACAGGCCTCGGCAGCCGGCACAATTCCTATCCTCGCCGCTAGATGAGGCTTCATTCATTCCATCTGTGACCCGATCGAATGACTGGAAACAGGCTGTGGATTATTATTATTATTATTATTATTATTATTATTATTATTCCATTGTCGCTACCATCATCGACCATTTTTCTTGGGTTCATTTGCAAGCGGAAGTACTATCCAAGCCTAGTGAAATACGAGGGATCTTGCGAATGTCATAATTTATGGATCCTTCAGGACCCCAATCAGCACCTTCCTCATAATGCCGAATGTTTCTAAAACCTCAGTCTTCTGCAGCTCAGTGTCGATGTTTTAAGCTTTATTGGGTGAAGTGCGTCGTACAGCTGGTGGGCAACTTGTCCTAGTGCCTGATTCCATTCACCAGAGGTGGGTAGTGGTGGTATCTTTCTGTGGCCTTCTTTTCGATTTTCTCAGGAGCTTGGATTGTAGTGTCGATCACATATGTGATCTTTAACGCCTTATTATTATTATTATTATTATTATTATTATTATTATTATTATTATTATTATTATTATTTCCGGTTCAGTGGCTAAATGGTTAGCATGCTGGCCTTTGGTTCAAGGGGCCCGAGGTTCGATTTCCGACCGGGTCGGGGACTTTAACTTTAATTAGTTAATTCCTATGGCTCTGGGGCTGGGTATTTTTCCAGTCTTAAACGTTGGAATTCATCGCAGGTAGGGCCCCATCCCCACAGACACGCAGGTCGCCCATACGACCTCAAATCCAAAGACCTGCACTAGGCCTCTCCGGAGGCCACACATTATTATTATTATTATTATTATTATTATTATTATTATTATTATTATTATTATTATTATTTCCCCGATTTGAGAACACATTTGAACTTACTTAGATGATGTGTTTGCTTTCTTCTTTTCTCAAAACCTCATCTTCTCTCTGCTTTTTCTTTTCTTTCGCCATTTGCATTACGTCGCACCGTAAGGCACAGTCTGGTCTTATGGCGACGATGGGATAGAAAAGGGCGCAAGGAAGGAAGGAAGGAAGGAAGGAAGGAAGGAAGGAAGGAAGGAAGGAAGGAAGGAAGTAAGTGATCGCGGCCTTAATTAAGGTACAGTCCCAGCATTTCCATGGTGTGAAAATAGGAAACTACGGAAAACCATCGTCAGGGTTGCCGACAGTGGGGTTCGAACCTATCACCTCCCGAGTACTGTATAAGCTCGCAGCTACATGATCAAACCACGTGGCCAATAAGCCCGGTGCTGAAATTTGTCTTGCGTTCTTCCGTCCAGGATTAGTCGGTTCTAGTTTTGAGTTTATCTGCAAATCGGTGACTGCCGACAAATATTCTGAATGAAAATCTGTCCTGCGCAGTTTTGCCTCTTATGAAGATTTCCTGCAGGTCCTTTCTCTTTCACCGAGCTCGATAGCTGCAGTCGCTTAAGTGGGGCCAGTATCCAGTAATCGGGAGATAGTGGGTTCGAGCCCCACTGTCGGCAGCTCTGAAGATGGTTTTCCGTGGTTTCCCATTTTCACACCAGGCAAATACCGGGGCTGTATCTTAATTAAGGCCACAGCCGCTTCCTTCCAATTCCTAGGCCTTTCCTATCCCATCGTCGCAATAAGACCTACCTGTGTCGGTGCGACGTAAAGCAAACAGCAAAAAAGAAAAAAAAAAGAATAAATCTTTCAATGAGTCAATACTGTTCTTGACATTTCGTGAGAGGGAAAGGTTGAGGATTCATTGGGTCAGTCTGTCATTATTCATTCTGAGCATGTTACCGTACAATTTCAAGCGCCTTCTCCTGAAACTGTATGAGATCTGTGAGATTGCCCTTATAGGCCTACCTCATCCAGATTCCCTCAGTGCAGAATGGGCCGAAGATTTTTCTTAGGGTATTCTTTTTTGCTTTTCTATGTTACTAATTAGTGACCTGTCCTCAATGATCAAGGTTTCCGATGCCTATCATACATCAGGTTTGAGATTTCTTATACGTAGTGTAGTTACTCACGATCTTTTTTTTTTTTTTTTTTTTACAATTTGCTTTACGTCGCACCGACACAGATAGGTCTTATGGCGACGATGGGATAGGAAAGGGCTAGGAGTGGGACGGAAGCGGCCGTGGCCTTAATTAAGGTACAGCCCCAGCATTAGCCTGGTGTGAAAATAAGAAACCACGGAAAACCATCTTCAGGACTGCCGACAGTGGGGCTCGAACCCACTATCTCCCGGATGCAAGCTCACAGCTGCGCACCCGTAACCGCACGGCCAACTCGCCCGGCACTTAGGATATTTGTCAAATTATTATTATTATTATTATTATTATTATTATTATTATTATTATTATTATTATTATTATTATTATTTCCGCCTCTGTGGTATAGTGGTTAGCATGATTAGCTGCCACCCCCGGAGGCCCGGGTTCGATTCCCGGATCTGCCACGACATTTGAAAAGTGGTACAAGTGGTGGAACTGGGTCCACTCAGCCTCGGGAGGTCAACTGAGTAGAGGTGGGCTCGATTCCCTCCTCAGCCATCCTCGAAGTGGTTTTCCGTGGTTTCCCACTTCTCCTCCAGGCAAATGCTGGGATGGTACCTAACGTAAGGCCACGGCCACTTCCTTCCTTCTTCCTTGTTCATCCCTTCCAATCTTTCCATCCTCCCAAAAGCATTGCAGGTGAGGCCACCTGGGCGAGGTACTGGCCCTCCTTCCAAGTTGTATCCTCCGACCCAAAGTCTACCGCTCCAGGACACTGCCCTTGAGACGGTAGAGGTGGGATCCCTCGCTGAGTCCGAGGGAAAACCAAGCCTGGAGGGTAAACAGATTTTAAAGAAAGGAAGAAAGATTATTATTATTATTATTATTATTATTATTATTATTATTATTATTATTATTATTATTATTATTATTATTATTATTATTATTATTATTATTATTATTATTATTACATATTATTTCAGGGATGGGAGGATTAATGGACGAATATCTGCATAAAGTTAAATGTTATGGAGTGTACCAGGTATATGAAGGTAGTTTTAATTCAGTGCGGATCCAACTATATCTCACGATAATGAAACATCATTGAATACATTTGTAAATTAGGCTATAATAATAATAATAATAATAATAATAATAATAATAATAATAATAATAATACGAAGAAGAAGAAGAAGAAGAAGTGGGTTCAAACCCCACTGTCAGAAGCCCTGAATATGGTTTGCAGTGGTTTCCCATTTTCACGCCAGGCAAATGCTGGGGATGTACCGTAATTAAAGCCACGATCACTTCCTTCCCACTCCTAGGATTTTCCTGTCCCATCGTCGCCATAAGACCTATCTGACCGGGTGAGTTGGTCGTGCGGTTAGGTGCGCGCAGCTGTGAGCTTGTATCCGAGAGGTAGTGGGTTCGAATTCCACTGTCGGCAGCCCTGAAGATGGGTTTCCGTGGTTTCCCATTTTCACACCAGGCAAATGCTGGGGCTGTACCTTAATTAAGGCCATGGCCGCTTCCTTCCCATTCCTAGGCTTTACCTATCCCATCGTCGCCATATGACCTATCTGTGTCGGTGCGACGTAAAGCAATATAGCAAAGCGTAGACCTATCTGTGTCGGTGTTACGTCAAGCAATATAGCAATATAGCAAAGCGTAGACATATCTGTGTCGGTGTGATGTGAAGCGAATTGTAAAAAAAGACGAAGAAGAAGAAGAAGGTCGTGAGGTTATTTCAGACCCTCTGACGAGGGTGGGCAGCTTCTGCCGTGTTTAACAAACTGCGTTTTAATGTGTTGGGGGGTAGTATTCTGGGAAGTGTGTGAGGTACAGGAGTGTTAGGGACAGTGCATGCAACGAGTCCGCGAGCCAGGGGAATAACCGTTGAACAGTGAAATCTCTTGACATGACCGGGAATTGAAGACGGAGCACCGAGGACCGCTGATCACTTAGCCGTGGACCTCGACGTCCTTTCGATAACTCTGTAGCCTATTTTACTCAGGTGAATGCAATCAAAATCACATACATCAGTGCAGGAAGAAAAGCTTCACAAAAGTTGCCAGGTGATAAAGGCTGTAGTATGTATTCTTTCTTGCTACTTGTTTTACGTCACACTGACACTGACAGGTTTTATAGTGACGATGGGATAGGAAAGTCTTAGGACCGAGATGGAAGCGACCGTGGCATTAAGTAAGGTGCATCCTCTGCATATGCATGCAGTGAAAATGAAAAACCACCAAAATCATCCTGGTAGTTCCCGATAGTGGGGCTCGAGCCAACCAACTCCCGAATGCAGACTCACAGCTACGTGACCCAAACCGCATAGCAAACTCTCTCGGTAGGTTGCATTCAGATAATGGGCCGGTCCTGCCAACACTCCATTGTTACAGTTAAGTTTATATATTTTTTTAAAACTACACTGACACACATGAACATACACACATGTAGGGGTAGTATTGTTATGGTAATCTGTAATGTACGAATTGTTCAGAATAGGATGGCAAATATTAAATGTAGATTCAGTAGCTAGCGATATATTATAACCAAGGATTACTTTTTAGGAGGTCCGTAAATCAGTTACCACCAATAAAAATTATGTTTCGTGATTTTATGAATGGACAAGATGCAGCCATGGCCTTGTACCCTCACTCTTTGCATGGAGCTTAATTAGGAAGCCACTATGTCAAGAATGGCCAATCCCTCTCCGGGATCCGTGAGCGCTCGCCACAGATTTAACGCATTTCGGCCGGTTGACTGGAGAAATAATATTGAATAACCTCAGAATAATGTCCCGTAGTCCATGTTTTACGAATCTGGTTTAGTGGCAGGAAAACGTTGCACATCATATTCCTGTTACCACTATGGTGGCAGAATACAGAAATACTAAGTATGAAGGTTATTATGGAGCTTTGAATTTAACAGTCCCTAAATAACGTTGCATTATGATCGTGAATATGGCGACCATAAACAGAATTTCTGTGCCGTTGCAGTTCAGTGAATCATGTATGTAAAGGAATACTCCGGATATTAAATATACAGGAGTGGAAGGATGTGAAAAACAAGGTTGTGAAGAACAGCGGGGAGGAATATTAAACACGAAAGGACATAATGGTGTCCGGGAAGAAACTTTCGAAAGAAGTATTACTCGTTCACTTTTTTTGTGACAGATGGACACCCTAGTGCTGAATCGGTCGACCTCGGTTATCTTCGAGATTCGTATTGGCAACCTTTGAAACATAAACTATGAACCGCTTATGCATCGCTGTGGGACATCTGGCGTACAATTTACGTACTAGTATCGTTGTTGTTTACACAACAAAGCCAAACTGTAGAATTCATGCTAGGAACAAGATTCTCATCGAGAAATGTTATATAATACTATATAATGTGTGTTTGTGTGTGACACAGTTGTTGACATAAGATAATAAAGGTTTAGAAAATTCATATCGATCGACCATATTATCGATTCAAGTCAGATTGCATTTCCATTCAGTTGGCAGTACTGCCGAAACCGGGAGAGCTCCCTCCTTACTCCTCATCCTGTACAAACATCTATCACTAAAATGTGTGCGATTAATAAGTGCATAAATGTTGCATATCCATGTAAAATAGTACTTTATATGCGGTGTGTAAATGATATTGTAGGGTAATTTAGGTAAAAGTAAAGTGTTTGTAATGTTATATTAGTTAATGTAGATTATTAATATTGTGTTCACGTGATTTACTGTCTCAGTATTGATATTATAACACATTCGAAGCATCGGAGATAGATAAGGAACAATCGTGTAATTTTGAAACGCATTTTAGGCATAGGCCTATTCTAATTTATAAAATGTCCGGCTTCACGGCAAAATGGTTAGCATGCTATCCTGTGGTCGATGGGAACACGGGTTCAATTCCCGGTCCGGTCGGGGATTTTATCTTTTATTAGTTAATTCCTATGCCTCGGGGGCTGGGTATTTGTGTTGTCTTCAGCATTAGAATTCATTTTAGAAAGGGGCCCCATCCTCACAGATGCGCAGGTCGCCCATACGGAGTCAACTCGAAAAGACCTGCGCTAGGCCTCTCCGCAAGCCACACGCCATTAAATTATTTTTTTTTATAAAATGACATATGACTTGCTGTATTACTAAAACAGTAGGTCTAGTAATTAAACAACCTGGAATTCTTTTTTATATGCATTTGTGTGTAAAATCTAAATTGTATTGTGTATACTGTCACCTGTAAAGTAGACGAAAAGGATTATGCAACATTACTCTCAGGACGTACTCAACTGTAGCATAAAGGGCTAACGTGCCGAACCTAGATTGTTCCTTTCAGACGTTATGGGTACAATCTCTCTTGGACCATGTAATGCCAGGCAATGTATGTGGGATTTTTAATTGAAAGGTCACGTCACTGTGGTTCATATTCCACGTAAAACTGAAAGTCCCGTGACTGTGATCATGATATTAATTGTAACTTGGACCTAAAAGCGAAGAATCCGTAGCTAAGATCACAATATCATCAGTCATGTAAAACTGGAGGTCCCATGGCTATCATCACAGCATCAACAGTTGCGTAAAATTACCATCTTGCAGTTTTTTCTTTTAAATATGTATTCATTTCAATGAAATGTTGTAAGAACTTAACATTATTATTCTTCTTCCTTCTTAATCTGTTTACCCTCCAGGGTTGGTTTTTCCCTCGGACTCAGAGAGGGATCCCACCTCTACCACCTCAAGGGCAGTGTCCTGGAGCGTGGGACTTCGGGCCGGGGATACAACTGTGAATGAGGACCAGTACCCCGTCTGCTATGCTGAACATGGCCATGTGGTGGGATTGGAAGGGATAGACAAGGAAATGGGAACGAAGCGGCTGTGGCCTTAATTTATGTACGATGCCGGCATTTGCCTGGAGGGGAAGTAGGAAAGCACGGGAAACCATTTCGAGGATGGCTGTGGAGGGAATCGAACACTCCGCTTCTCATTTGACCTCCCGAGACTGAGTCGATCCCGTTCCAGCCCTCGTACCACATTTCAAATTTCGTGGCAGATTCGGGAATCGAACCCGGGCCTCCGGGGGTGGCCGCTACACCACAGAGGCGGACGCTAAAATTTAATTTTTGTTATAAACATAGGTTATGGAGTTTATAATTTTCAAAAATATTCGCAAAGAAAGTTAATTAAGCATTTACAAAATCTGTGTTAATGCCTGAATATATTCGTAGCTGTAAAAAATAAATGCAAATTCTGAGAAATACCTTCAACACTGAATTTTTTCCGAACAATTACCATTAGAAATGTTCAGTGACTGTTAATAACAATAGAAAATACGTTGTAGAATAAAAAATAGAATAAAATACAAGACACGTTACAATGGTAAAAATTTCAGAAAATACATATTACAATGAAAAATCAATTTAAAAACCTATTTTCTGTCATATGCCGGCCCCGTAATGTAGGGGTAGCGTTTCTGCCTCTTACCCGGAGGCCCCGGGTTCGATTCCCGGGCAGGTCAGGGATATTTACCTGGACCTGAGGGCTGGTTCGAGGTCCACCCAGCCTACGTGATTAGAATTGAGGAGCTATCTGACGATGAGATAGCGGCCCCGGTCTAGAAAGCCAAGAATAACGGCCGAGGGGATTCGTCGTGCTGACCACACGATACCTCGTAATCTGCAGGCCTTCGGGCTGAGCAGCGGTCGCTTGCTAGGCCAAGGCCCTTCAAGGGCTGTAGTGACATGGGCTTTGGTTTGGTTTTATTTTCTGTCATAACTGTGTATAAAACATTTCCAAATGTTTGTCGCGGTATGACAAGCTTTGAAGCAAGGGAAAATGCTCTGAGCTACGTCACAGTCTTCATGCATAAGCTGTATTTTGATACCCTTTTCGTACCCCCCCCCCCCCCCTCGTCCCCTTTTGCACTGTAACTGGAATTCGTCTGGGAATTGGAAAAGTAAAAGTGAAGTTAAATGCCATTCTGTGGCTATTTAAGAAACCAGGTACACTCGCGGTTTTAAATTATTTTACCTCATAGGCTACTGTTAGGCTTTCTGGAGAGGCTCTTTCAGTACCAGGTTAATTCCCGGGGCGAAAACGGCCGGGCATAGAGCTAAGCACTCTATCCCGTTTCGTGTCTAGGTTATGTAACCTATACTTCACCTTCAATTCCTCCAAGGGCCTTTATGGCCTGTACAGAAATAGCTTGGGCCGATGACATAAAGGCCCCTTTAAACATCAGTCATCAGTCATCATCATCATCATCATCATCATCATCATCATCAGAGATGGCTTTGGGTTTTACATAATATATAACTTGCCGTCTTGACGAGTATGTTGTCAAGATGATTGATATGAGGAAACTAGTCTCCTTATCCGGTAAAATATCACCTTGATTTAACCTCTTAACTTGAATTTCGGGTTTTAAAATTTTACGAAAAATGCGAACCCCGAAAATATACGGGAAAATTTGTTTCTAACTTTTCTCCTTTCTGACGCAGAATCGAACCCACGTCCTTCCAGGTGAACCTGAAACCCCTTTACTGTCTTGGCTAAGGGGTCCTTGTACATCATAATCTGTTCATAAGTTACTGCATGGGGCATATTCAGTTGAACAGACCGCAGAAGAAACAAGAGTTAGTATAAAGATCAATACAGGAACTGACTACTTATCGAACTAGTAGACGTATGGGAAAATTAAATGTGATATTTAACCGCATGAGGAGACTGGCTACCATGTATTAGTCACCTTGACAATGTAATCGACAAGTCGGCAAGTTGTACACCTTGTAACGAACCCAAACCATCTCCGTACAGGCCTTGGTGGCCTTTCGGACTGCTTAAACAAAACTGTTATAAAAATAAGCTATGGAGGTCCAACTCCTCGGCAGAATGGTCAGGATTAAGGCCTTCGGTTCAGAGGGTCCCGGGTTCCATTCCCAGAGGGGTCGGAGATTTTAAACGCCCGGAGACCGGGTGTTTCTATTTGTCCCAACACTCTCCTCTTCATATTTAGACAACGCACCACGCTACCAACCACCACAGAAACACGCAATAGTGATTACATCCCTCTACATAGGGTTGGCGTCAGGAACGGCATCCATCCGTAAAACAGGGTTAAATCCACGTGTCACACCCGGGAGCCTACAGGTGTGGGAAAAGCGTCAGAAGAAGAAAAGAAGAACATAGGCTATGGAGAATCATAATTTTCAAAAATATTCTCTAAGAACGTTAATTAGACCGTTTTAAATAAATATTTTGTAAGCCCGAATAAATTCGTTGCTGCTAAAAGTAAATGCAAATACTGTTAAATGCTTTCAGCACGGCTTCCAGTTGATTGACTTTTTCATTGTAATGTGTCCCGTGTTTCCATTGCAATTTTTGCATTGTCCTTTGTTTATTGCACACTTCATTCACTCTCACATATAATAATAATAATAATAATAATAATAATAATAATAATAATAATAATAATAATAATAATAATAATAATGTACAACCTGTGTCTGAAAAGTTCGCTGAATGGTCGCCTTGGTTGTACACCGTGCTAGTTCGGACGATGCGCTCGCTCATGCGCATTGCGAGACATGACACCAAGTGCCCCCCCATCGGTCAACTCAACACAGTTAAACGGAATTGAACTCTGCAACACATCGCACGGAGTCAGTGTGAGGACTCGTATCATTGCACAATGGAGTGCAAAACTGAGCAACGCGTTAACATGAAGTTTTGCTTCCACCTAGGAAAACGGCAACGGAAACACACGCAATGTTAATGCAAGTTTACCACGCTCAAGCAGTGAGTAAAAAGTGCGGTTTTGACTGGTTTAAACGCTTTCGAGATGGAAAGGCGAGATGGAGGACGAGGCGCATTCGGGTCGACCAACCACAAGCACATCTCCAGACAACATCGAACTTGTGCGACAGATGCTTGCGAATGATCGGCGACTGTCCTTACGAATGATAGCAGATGAAGTGGGTGTAGGCAAGGCCAGTGTAAAGACCATTGTTCAAGAACATTTGAAAAGGCGGAAGATTTGTGCCCGGTTGGTACCGCACAACCTGACAGACGAGCAGAAGCAAACTCGGATAGAAACGTCGGGAGATTTCATTGACGTTTGTGACGAAAATCCGGAAATGTTGAAAACCATCATTACATGAGTCGAGTCGTGGTGCTACCAGTATGATCCGGAGACGAAGAGACAGTCAATGCCGAGGTGTTCAGCGTCCTCTCCGCCTCCGAAGATGAGTCGGCGCACAAAGTCCAAGATTAAGACAATGCTGATCGCCTTTTTCGACAGCAATGGTGTCATTCATCATGAATCTCTACCCCAGGATACACCTGTCAACGCGGAATTCTACGAGGGAAATTTGAAACGGCTACTGCAGCGCATCAGATGGGTTCGGCCTGAGTTGTACCGGAGTGGACAGTGGAAGCTCCTCCACGACAATGCCCGTCCGCGCACCGCGATCCGCGTGACCCAGTTTCTCGCTGAACGCCAGGTGACTGTTCTTCCACAGCCTCCGTATTCTCCTGATTTGGCGCCGGCAGATTTTTTTTGTTTCCCCGTCTTAAATTAGCCCTGAAAGGCCACCGGTTCGACAGTGTAGCGGGTATCTAACAACGCGTGACAATGGTTCTCCGGTACATTCCAAAAGAAGCGTTTGCTGCCAGCTTCCAGCAGCTTTACAGTCGATGTCAAAAGTGTGTTGTAGCTAACGGAGATTACTTTGAAGGCCAGTAAAGGAGTTTTGTGTGTAACTTACGTTGTCTTTATTTCATGAGACCATTCACCGAACTTTTCAGACACAGGTTGTATGTATGTACGTTGAGTAATCAGCCCGAAGGCTAGTCTGATCCCCAACAGCTACACCATCAGCTGTCATAGATGGCCTAGGCATCAATGAAGAGGCATGCTGGGGAAATGCTTTTTTTTCTCTTTTTTTTTTGCTAGTTGTTTTACGTCGCACCGACACAGATAGGTCTTACGGCGACGATGGGACAGGAAAGGGCTAGGAGTGGGAAGGAAGCGGCCGTGGCCTTAATTAAGGTACTGCCCCAGCATTTGCTTGGTGTGAAAATGGGAAACCACGGAAAACCATTTTCAGGGCTGCCGTCAGTGGGGTTCGAACCTACTATCTCCCGAATACTGGATACTGGCCGCACTTAGGCGACTGCAGCTGTCGAGCTCGGTACTGGGGAAATGAGGGATGAGGTAGTTTCCCATTGCTTTCCTCACCGAGCCAGAAGTTGAAGCCAACTTCAATTATCAATAGTTTTATTATTATTAATGTGTGAGCCAGTGGCGGTTTCTGGTATAGCGCAATGGAGCAATGAACCTCCAGTTTATATCATATTGTACTCAACTACGTAATTTTCATAACTCCCTTGTCAATCTCGAAGCTCTTGCTAAGTCCCTCTATCCGTAATATACTCGTACTGGCTTTCAGTTTATGTGAGCTGCGCAAGGTCTGTGGCTGGATACTTGTCCGGAATGAACCCCCTTGCAAAGGCGATCTCTCCGTCCGTACATAGGCGAAGGGAGTGGCGAGGTGCGGGGGGACGAAAGCCAGCACTAAGGCAAGACCAGGATATCGCAGAAACGGATCTCTGTTCTTTACGCATGCGCAATAGGCCACTGTCTCAAGACTAGCTAGTCGTGTTGTTGGGGTTGGGGTATGTGCCTGCCATCTGTTGGCCTTACGGGAATTTGACTAGGCAACAGAGAATAGTGCACGTAACTAGCGCTAGTGTTGAAAAGCATCGTTACTACCAAAAGTCACATTAAACTGTCAAATTCCAATTAATATCTTGTCCCAAATACATCATTACTTACTAAACATCTATTCATTTGCCTTCTTTGGAATAATTACCTTTTGGAGAGGAACTTAACTCAAAAATCATTGAGGCAAAGAATAGCGGCAAGGTAATACCAATGAAAACTTTTAAATATAGTTGTTACTATTCCCATGACATCGGAAGCAGAAAGGTGTTTCTCTACCCTGAAGATAATAAAGACTTTCTAGCGCAGCACAATGAGCGAGGATAGACTTATTGCTCTTGCTATGTTGTCAATTGAAAGGAACTTTGTTCGAGACTCTGCGGACTTCAATGAAGCAGTTATTTCTTATTTTGCATATGGTAAAACTCGGCATGTAGGCCTACCGTATTTTCTGCTCCTCTCGTATTTGATCACATTTCTAGAACTTATGTCATCTTAGTTTAGGAGGTTACGGCCCACGATGGAAGAGAAGCTGGCTGAGAGGGGGAGAGGAGAGATTTGGGGGGGGGGGGAAGGCAATTTTTTCTTCTTTTGAACCCCCAGTGATGAAAGTCACGCGCCGCCACTGGTGTGAGCCCTACAGCAGTGCTAAGCAGCCAGCTTAAAGAAACCGAAGAGCGTTATGTGTTCCAGTTGACAGAGTTTGATGAAACCATGGTACTTCTTTCTTTTAAGGTGTTAACGACTTTTTAATGGTATTTGTTGCCTGCTGTTGATTGATGTATACAGTACTAGCAAGATACCTGTGCTTCACTATGGTTTTAAACTGAAAGTTATTATTCAAAGGTTTACATACTGGAGAGTCCACTGTCAGCTGAGCCTGTAAAATACGCCCTCAGTTCGTACGTCAAACGGTTTTGGGGCAATTATTATTTATTTTCTGATGTAACGCTCATTTGAACCCCACAGGGAAGAATTTATTTAAAATCTAGGATGTAAAAGCGACCAGCCTGTGAAATCTTGATTTTGTACGTCAAACAGTAATGGAGGAATAAATACTTTCTTAAGGGGTGAATGCTTTTTAAATATTTATTAACTTTTAGGATATAGAGGACCACACTTCATGAAAAATAAGTTCGTGATTGAAACGGTTTCTGAAAAGTAGATATTGTGTTTTTGAGAGTCAACCACCATCTAAACACCTCATGGGAGAAATATTTTGAAGTATACGATATTTTACACCTAGGACGTAAAAGAAGACCTTCTCGTAAAATTACAACTTTGCTCGTTAAACAGTTTTGGAGGGATAAATAATTTCGTTTACGGAGCTAACTTGCCTGCTGCCATTTCTTGATGGATACAGTACTTTTGTATCCATCTTTTGGCACAGGCCAGAGTAAAGTGTAGCTTTCACCGAAGTCCCCGTCTCATCCATGGCTGTGACAATATGGAAGCTGCTGGGGTACGGGTGGTGCTGAGTAATGGCATTCAGAGCACGACTAGTGCATCTGAGTGTTATGAAAGGTGTTGCTCATAGGGTCAGTCGTGCTGCAATAGCACTTTCTGACCCAGTGAGGAAAGCAATGGCAAACTACCTCACTCCTCGTCTTGCCTAGTACGCCTCATTTTGGTGCTACCATTGGTTTTTGCGGTTTCCTTATAACCACATAACCTTTGGTGGTGCTATTTGAGGATCCAACCAGCCTCTGGGCTGATGACCTAACAGACAGACGGAGCTAACCTCATTTAACACTTTAGGGATGGAACGTTAAAACATATTTCCTATTTCACACCTAGAATTTAAAATATCTACCGGTATTTGGAATTTTGTCTTCGTACGTTAAACCGTTTCGGAGGATGGAATGAATATATTTGTTTTAGCATCTTAACCCCCATTTAACTGTCTGAGCAGTTAAATTTGTTTCAAACCTTCTGTTATTTAACCTGCTAAAGTAAAACATAGACCAAAGAAAAATAGGTAGGTAAATATTCGTTAAAGGATACAGTACTTTTGTATCCATCTTTTGGCACAGGCCAGAGTAAAGTGTAGCTTTCACCGAAGTCCCCGTCTCATCCATGGCTGTGACAATATGGAAGCTGCTGGGGTACGGGTGGTGCTGAGTAATGGCATTCAGAGCACGACTAGTGCATCTGAGTGTTATGAAAGGTTTTTCTAGAGGACTGTTCAACTCTCTTGTTGGTACAATCATTGTAAATGCCACATAACCGTGCTCTTTTCCTTGTCGCCTCCGGAGTCTCATACCCAAGTACTTCTCTCACACTACTTGCAGGATTGAACCTTTAAAACGTTCCATCCATCGAAAACACTACATATAACATACTTGCAAAAATACACACTATTACATATTAGGTATGTTGTAGTGAGTATGTGCCGGCCCCGTGGTGTAGGGGTAGCGTGCCTGCCTCTTACCCGAAGGCCCCGGGTTCGATTCACGGCCAGGTCAGGGATTTTTACCTGGATCTGAGGGCTGGTTCGAGGTCCTCTCTGCCTACGTGATTAGAATTGAAGGGCTATCTGATGTTGAGATAGCGGCCCCGGTCTAGAAAGCCAAGAATAACGGCCGAGAGGATTCGTCGTGCTGACCACACGACACCTCGTAATCTGCAGGCCTTCGGGCTGAGCAGCGGTCGCTTGGTAGGCTAAGGCCCTTCAAGGGCTGTAGTGCCATGGGGGTTTTGGTTTGTAGTGAGTATGTGTTATTATTAGTATTCTCGACAGAATGGAAGCCTTGTAAAGTTACATTAACTGAGTCGACACTTCTCAACAACAGAAGCAACAACAACAACAAACTTCTAGGACTGAAATCATGTAGCACGAACCTTGCTCTACCACCTCTAGTTCATTGATGAGCCCTATTTGGTATGGGTCCCATGCGGCTGCTCCATTTTCCAGGATTGGCCTCGCGAGTAGCAAATAGCCTAGCGCCTTCGCCTGAGAACTGCTGCCCTTTAACACTGAATTACTGTACTATGGTTACTAGCAGAGGCTCGAGTAACCTGACAGTATTGTTTCAAACCATGGAGAACCCTTTGTAATCAACTGTATGTTTTTGACTTTTACACTCTTCGTAGGATTTATAATGAAGTAACTTCGAGCTGAAATATACACGTCACAAAGGTGCCGAACTCTACTTGGTTACTACGTTATCACCAGTTTGTAGACGTGTGAGTGCAGAAGCTACCTGTTAACATATGTTACTGTCTTACTGTAAGTAGGAATTTCAGCCAGACAATATTTTTCGTGTCCCAGGACCGTCAGGTAACTACTACCACGGTATTTGTCATGGGCGATTATTGAAATCTTCGAACTATTAACTTAATAGATGAAATTGAAAGGAAACTATTCCCAGTAAACAAGACATTCTCTTTCGTTCTTTCAGTCCGAAAGGTAGACTTATCTTTTCACAACGAAAATTTCTATGTTGGGCCAGACCAATTTCAATTAAAATTGGCAGGATGCTCAATTAAGACATCAGAATATCGCTGCACGCCTGACGTTGCTACTCAGGCTGTCCGTATCAAAGCAATATGAGTGATTCTAAACAGGAATCCAGCAGTTCCCTCGTTTGTGCCAATAAAATATTAACAACATGCATGGGATGACCAAGATTCCATACTACATAATATTTTAGCTTGCATTGTAAGCGATACAGAAGTATTAAAACCTTAATATTTTGATATATTCGCATACTGTACGTGTAAGTAAAATATGTTTGTAGAGCGTGGAATTCTGTTCGTGTTGTCAAAACCTCATTTTTCTGTGTCAATTATTTGTATGTAATTTTAAAATAGAACTGTCAGTATAAGTCTGTATTGCATACATAACAGCTTCGAGCCGCCCATCCATTTTTCAGCAATAAATTATAACACTACCATAGACTTTACGGCATTATTATCATATTTAGCATAAGTTAATTTTATTGATCATTCACCCACGTTCCATTGAAATCTGTCTGGTCGAATGCAAACTGTTCTCTTGTCGGTAGGATGCCCTTAGCTACGAACGGTATAGAAAACCAACTGTTGAACTCATCGGCTCGTGCAGTCTCCAGATAAACAAAGCATTCTTCCTTCGCTCAATCCAACAGGTAGACACAACTTTTCGCTTAATATGCGGACCCCTTCAAGGTCTGTTCCGCTGCAGCCTCTGATCCTAAGCTTGTCTACGGAATATAATTATGTGCAAGTTTGTATATAGATTTACATATACTATTAGCATTTCAAATTGAGCATTAGGGTCTAAATCGTGCAGGGCCTTGTATCACCACTCTGCCTGATGTGATAACAGTATTAGTGTACACGCCACCTCTCGATAAAGAACTCTGGTATGTTGCTATGAACGGATAGGCTCCCACTCTTCGAATACATGAAGATTTAAAATTAGGCCTAATTGCGAATGAAATGACCGTAAGTCCTTTCCAAGATTATTATTATTTACTATATAAATAATAATAATAATAATAATAATAATAATAATAATAATAATAATAATAATAATAATAATAAGTTTACGTTCCACTAACTACTTTTACGGTTTTCGGAGACGCCGAGGTGCCGGAATTTAGTCTCGCAGGAGTTCTTTTACGTGCCAGTAAATCTACCGACACGAGCCTGACGTATTTGAGCACCTTCAAATACCATCGGACTGAGCGAGGATCGAACCTGCCATTTTTGGGTCAGAAGGCCAGCGCCTAAACCGTCTAAGCCACTCAGCCCGGCTATTATTATTATTATTATTATTATTATTATTATTATTATTATTATTATTATTATTATTATTATTTAACGACCCTTCACCGAGCGCCTGCGCAGTTCAGGTCACGTAGCCTTGAACACGCATCGGGAGATGGTGGGTGAGACCCCAGACCATTGGCAGTCTTGAAGATGAGTTTTCCATGGTTTCCTATTTCCACACCCAGCAAATGCTGAGGCTGTAACTCAATTAAGGTCACGGCCACTTCCATCCGTGTCTTGTGTCGTTGAAAACCTTCCATGCGTTAATGCGACGTTAAACCACAAGCAAAGGAAAAAAATGTCCCTCGATGTGCTATTAATTTTAACAGACGTCGAGGTGTCAGTATTTGTTGTCCTGCAGAACTTCTTTAATGTGCCGGAAGCGTTAAATACCACCGATCTTGGGAACAGGGGGTAAACATCTAACCGACTGAGACGCAGAGCTTCTACTCTGTAAGTCTGTTTCCTCCACTCAGCACGCTGTTGTTGACTATACAGTATTCGTGAAGATTTTCATGGACGGACGGTGTTGAAGTATTTCATGGCCTCGTGAAGTTGACGAACAACATGTACAGAACACGCACATTTTATTCATACCCATCTGTTGTCGAAATGAAAGAATAAATATTTTTTTACTAACCAGGGAACAGTCTGTGTTGGGCCAGACGGTTTTCAATTAACCTTGACTGAATGATCAAGTAAACCCCAAACCCGCATAGCACTACAGCCTTTGAAGGGCCTTGGCCTACCAAGCGACCGCTGCTCAGCACGAAGGCCTGCAGATTACGAGGTGTCATGTGGTCAGCACGACGAATCCTCTCGGCCGTTATTCTTGGATTTCTAGACCGGGGCCGCTATCTCACAGTCAGATAGCTCCTCAATTCTGATCACGTAGGCTGAGTGGAGCTCGAACCAGGTCCAGGTAAAAATCCCTGACCTGGCCGGGAATCGAACCCGGGGCCTCCTGGTAAGAGGCAGGCATGCTACCCCTACACTACAGGGCCAGGGAATGATCATTTGGCATATCCTAAATTTAATAGTAATAATCATTTTGCAGTAAAATTAACAATAGCTGAACAATAGCTGGGTGGCTCGGAAGAGTTAGCTAATAATGACGTAGAATTACAGTCCTGAAGATGGTTTTCCGTGGTTTCCAATTTTCACACCAGGCAAATGTTGGGGTTGTACCTTAATTGAGGCCACGGCCACTTCCTTCTTATTCCTAGGCCTTTCCCATCCCATCGTCGCCGTAAGACCTATCTGTGTCGGTACGACGTAAAGCAAATAGCAAAAAAACCGTGGTTTCCTACTTTCTTGCAGTTGGCTTTACGTCACCTCGACACATATAGGTCTTATGGCGACGATGGGATAGGAAAGGGCTAGGAGTGGGAAGGAAGCAGCCGTAACCTTAAGTAAGGTACAGCCCCAGAATTTCCCAGGTGTGAAAATGGGAAACAACGGAAAACCATCTTCAGGTCTGCCGACAGTGGGGTTCGAATCCACTATCTCCCAAATACTGGATACTGGCCGCACTTAAGCGACTGCAGCTATCGAGCTCGGTGGTCAAAATACGTAAATTGCAAAGAACATAAATAACTTATTTCTTACAATGTAAATTTAAAATGACGTGGATTTCTGCCTTCTTTGTTTCATTATTTTCTGCCTCCTTTTCAAACTCGGGTATCGCCGCAGTGATGGAGAGTGACTAGGAGAACTTCGCCCAACCTTCACGGCTTGTGACGTAGCCACAACGTCATTGTGGTTGAATAGCATAAGGTCATCGCCTCCCTCACCGGCTCCATGGCTAAATGGTTAGCGTGCTGGCCTTTGGTCACAGGGGTCCCGTGTTCGATTCCCGGCATGGTCGGAAATTTTAACCATAATTGGTTAATTTTGCTGGCACGGGAGCTGGGTGTATGTGTCGTCTTCATCATCATTTCATGCTCATCACGAAGCGCTGATCACGTACGGGCGTCAAATATAAAGACCTGCATCTGGCGAGCCGAACTTGTCCCCGGACACTCCCGGCACTAAAAGCCATACGCCAATTCAATTCAGTCGCCTGCCTACCCGCGGGACGAAATGTCCAGTGTGAGCACCTTTGTTCTAAATACAGGCTAAGCTAAATTGCACGTACCGCGTAACCAACTCATTCAGTTGATACATTTGTAATTTCTCCTTTTCCACCTTGTTAGTTAGTTTTCACTGCTCGTGGCGAAGTTAAACTCTCGGCTCTCTCTTACACTTACCTTCGTAAGCATAAAACTTCACAGAAACTCGAACGAAAAAAAAGTTTAACTATATATAGTAAACTCGCATGTAAGTGAAATTAGTTCTACTGATAATACAAGCGTCCGGCTCTGTGGTGTAGTGGTTAATGTGATTAGCTGCCACCCCCGGAGGCCCGGGTTCGATTCCTGACTCTGCCACGAAATTTGAAAAATTGTACGAGGGCTGGAACGGGGTCCACTCACACTCGGGAGGACAACGGAGTAGAGGTGGGTTCGATTCCCACCTCAGCAATCCTGGAAGTGGTTTTCAGTGGTTTCTTACTTCTCCTCCAGGCAAATGTTGGGATGGTACCTAACTTCCCTCTTCCTTGTCTATCCCTTCCAATCTTCCCATCCCCCCGCAAGGCCCCTGTCCAGCATAGCAGGTAGGCCGCCTGGGTGAGGAACTGGTCATCCTCCCCAGTTGTATCCCCGACCCAGACTCTCACGCTCCAGGACACTGCCCTTGTGGCGGTAGAGGTCCGATTCCTCGCTGAGTCCGAGGGAAAAACCGACCCTGTACGGTAAACAGATAAAGTAGAAGAAGAAGACGATACAAGCAAGAGAAAATAGAGTTAAATTTTTTAGGAATATATAAATGCTGTAAGACTGATGTGTAAAATAAAAGAACTAAATTACATGTCCGACTCTTTGGCTGAATGGTCAGCGTACTGGCCTTCGGTTCAGAGGGCTCCGGGTTCGATTTCCGGCCGGTTCGCGGATTTTAACCTTCATTGGTTAATTCCAGTGGCTTGGGGGCTGGGTGTTTGTGTTGTCCCCAACATCCCTGCAACTCACACACCACACATAACACCATCCTCCACCACAATAACACTCAGTTACCTACATATGGCAGATGCCGCCCACCTTTATCGGAGGGTCTGCCTTACAAGGGCTGCACTCGGCTAGAAATAGTCACACGAAATTATAATTATTATTATACTAAATTACATAAAAATGACAGGGTGGAAATAGTAATGTCCAGTTCACAACACGACGACTTTCATTCCTGGAACTGGAAACTTTCACACCCTCCTTGCATTATGAAACGGTACGAAGCAATACATTCGAACCCAGCATTGTCAAAAATGTGGGGGCGGAGTGTCCTTCAATCTGTACATACTGTAGAATATTGATAGTAGCGCAGAGGGGTAACAAGGTATGATACGAGCCTGACTGGAGGAAGGAAAATTGCCGCCGCCCCCAACCAAAGAAAATGTGTAAAACATATCAATAACACATATAAATTTAATTACAGCAGATAATATCATGCAATGTATATCCTTTAATATATATAAAGGGCTTGCAATAAGATTACTAAATTATTTAATTCATTAAAAAATGTTTGAAAGTTGAATATTTTGTTGGAATTGAAGTACAATCTAAATAAATAAATAAATGCTTCTATCTTTGGTTTTTACATTTTAAAAATGTACTGTACTCGCATTTCATTCTGAAGAAACTTTTTTTGCTAGTGGCTTAACGTCGCACCGGCACAGACAGGTCTTATGGCGACGATGGGATAGGAAAGGGCTAGGAGTTGGTAGGAACCGGCCGTGGCCTTAATTAAGGTACAGCCCCAGCATTTGCCCGGTGTGAAAATGGGACACCTCGGAAAACCATCTTCAGGGCTGCCGACAGTGGGATTCGAACCCACTATCTCCCGGATGCAAGCTCACAGCTGCGCGCTTCTAACTGCACGGCCATCTCGCCCGGTCTGAAGAAACTAGACCATGCAGCGTTGTTTATGGGATGCAGGGGCATTTGCAATTTCGATGAAATCCATGGATGACACATTCGATGCTGAGCAGGCTAACTTCACATAGTCTGTCTGGGGTCATAATATTTCTTAGGTCGCTCTTAGGCCCTAATGTTACGTCACTGTAGTAGCGTTTCGGAGACGGGGCTGGGGAGAGATCGTCTTGAAATATACTAACATAGTATACTCATAAATCTAAACAAATCCCTAACATCTAGAATTCAAACATATTTAAACGTTCAGACTCTCTGACGGTCGAGATGCTCGCCTCCTGACCCCAGCTTGGTATGTTCGATTCTGGCTCAGTGCGGTGGTATTTAAAGGTGCTCAAATACGTCATTCTCGTGTCGGTAAATTTACTGGTATATAAAAGATCTCCTGCGGAACAAAATTCTGGCCAATAACATTATTTTTTCATGTTTTACAACCTAAATTGGATTGCCATGACTACCTTCTATGCCGTATGACAATAGACAACCATTTTCATTCTCATTAATGCATCCCATACACACTGAAGTCTTGACTGGAAATGCTTGTAAGGTGACATTGGCCAGAGGCTTGGAATTTTGCTTCTGATGTCTGTCTGTCTGTCTGTCTGTCTGTCTGTCTGTCTGTCTGTCTGTCTGTTAAGTCTACAGCCCGGAGGCTGGTTTGATCCTCAAATAGCACTACCAAAGGTTAGATAATCATAAAAATAATGTTATTTGTTTTACGTCCCACTAACTACTTTTACGGTTTTCGGAGACGCCGAGGTGCCGGAATTTAATCCCGCAGTTCTTTTACGTGCCAGTAAATCTACAGACACGAGGCTGTCGTATCTGAGCACCTTCAAATACCACCGGACTGAGCCAGGATCGAACCTGCCAAGCTGGGGTTAGAAAGCCAGCGCCTTAACCGTCTGAGCCACTCAGCCCGGTCCAAAAGTTAGAAGCAAACCGCAAAAACCGATGGAGGCGCCATAATAAGGCGTACAGGCATGATGAGGAATGAGGTAGTTTACCACTGTTTTCGTTACTAGACCAGAAAGTACTATTGCAGCATGACGGCCTTATGACTAACCCCTTTCATAATATCCGGACTCGCTAGTCTTGCTCCGATTGTCGTTATTCAGCACCACCGGTACCTCGGCAGTTTCCATATTGTGACAGCCATAAATGAGAATGAGAGTCGGTGGAAGTTAGAGTTTGCTCTGGCTTGTGCCATGCCACAGATGCAAAAATACTACATTAATCAAGAAAACAGCAATAGTTGATGCGTCTCTAATGTCATTGAGGAGTTAATTACATCAGCTCGTCGCGGTGGCTGTGACCATATGTTATGGTTCGATTTTCAGGAATCTCTAGCGTACGACCTGACTAGGTGTTGGACAGGAGCAGGGAATTAAGGTAGCGAAATATGGAGGACAGAGAAAATGGAGTGTTTGCAGAAAACTCTTAGTACACTAAAATAGTCACATGCAGACTACCTCTCTCCGTATCCGGGAGATAGTGGGCAGTCGTTAGCCCTGAAGATGGTTTTCCGTGGTTTCCCACCGTAATTAAGGCCACGGTCGCTTCCGTCCCACTCCTAGGCGTTCTCCATCCCATCGTCGCCATAAGACTTATCTGTGTCGGTGCCACGTAAAGCAAGTTCTTCTAAGATAAATGTCTACAGAAAGGAGATACGTGCGCATAGGAACATACGTTCAGTACGTATCTGATGCATGTATTTTGGGCACGTCTCATTCTATTGCCTTGCTCATTATTTGTATCAATAACAACTGTATCGCAGTGAATGATCTTTCTTTTCAGGGACCGAGGAGATAATACATTTTTCAACCGCTTCAAGGGATGCATGCGTCGATATATCCTGTAATATATGTTACAGTATGAGTTCACGATATTATAATATGACTTTAGCTGTTAGAAAGCCGGTGTTGACAGGTGTGAAAACTACCGCACCATTAGTTTAGTATCTCATGCTTGCAAAATTCTAAGACATATTATTTACAGAAGAATGGAAAGACAAGTTGAAACCGAGTTGGGAGAAGATCAATTTGGCTTCAGAAGAAATGTTGGAACACGTGAAGCAATCCTGACTTTACGTCTGATCTTAGAGGATTGAACTGGGAAGGGCAAACCCACATACATGGTGTTCGTAGATCTAGAAAAGGCATTTGATAATATTGATTGGACCAAGCTGTTTGAGATTACGAAGGTGGTCGGGATCAAGTACCGAGAAAGAAGAATTATCTACAATCTATATAAAAATCAGTCTGCAGTGATAAGAATCGAGGGCTATGAAAAAGAAGCAGCAATCCAGAAAGTGGTGCTGGATACCGTGGTTCAAATCCCGGTCACTCCATGTGAGATTTGTGCTGGACAAAGCGGAGGCGGGACAGGTTTTTCTCTGGGTACTCCCGTTTTCCCTGTCATCTTTCATTTCAACAACACTCTCCACTATCATTTCATTTCATCTGTCAGTCATTAATCATTGCCCCAGAGGAACGCGACAGGCCTCGGCACCTGGCACAATTCCTATCATCGCCGCAATTTGGCTTCATTCACCCCATCCCTGATCCGGTCATTGACTTGAAAATAGGTTGTAGGTTTTCATTTTCAGTCCAGAAAGGGGTGAGGCAAGGCTGCAGTTTGTCCCCCTTCCTTTTCAGTGTTTACATAGAACAGGCAGTAAAGGAAATCAAAGAAGAATTTGGAAAGGGAATCACAATCAAAGGAGAGAAAATCAAAACCCAAGGATTTGGCGATGATATTGTTATTTTATCTGAGACTGCAGAAGATATAGAGAAGTTGCTGAATGGTATGGACGGAGTCTTGGGTGAGGAGTACAAGATGAAAATAAATAAGTTAAAAACAAAAGTAATGGAGTGCAGTCGAACGAAGTCAGGTCATGCAGCAAATATTAAATTTGGAAACGAATTCTTAAAGGAAGTAGATGAATATTTGTACTTGGGTAGTAAAATAACTAACGATGCCACAAGCAAGGAGGACATAAAATGCAGACTAGCACAAGCAAGGAAGAGCTTTCTTAAGAAAATAAATTCGTTCACTTCGAATATTGACGAAGCAATTAGAAAAATGTTTTTGAAGATTTTAGTTTGGAGCATGGCATTGTATGGAAGTGAAACATGAACGATAACTCGCTCAAAAAGAAAGATAATAGAAGCTTTTGAAATGTGCTGTTACAGACGAATGCTGAAGGTGAGATGGATAGATAAAATCACGAATGAAGGGATACTGAATCGAATTGGTGATAGGAGATCGTTGTGGCTAAATTTGACGAGAAGATTATATAGAATAATAGAACACATCCTAAGACACCCAGAACTTGTGCAGTTGGTTTTCGAGGGAAGTGTAGGGGGTAAGAACGGTAGGGGTAGACTAAGGTATGAATATGACAAGCAGATTAGAGCAAATATAGGATGCAGCAGTTATGTAGAAATGAAAATGTTATCACAGGATAGGGTGGCATGGAGAGCTGTACCAAACCAGTCTATGGACTGATGACTCAAACAAAAACTCTTGGCTAAGTCTAGGGGCAGAAAAATGATTGATAACTACTTATCCGTAACAGTAATTTACTGGGAGTGTGATAACTGCGTCTTGACTTTAAATTAGGTACTGTCCCATCATTTTCTGGGATGGAAGTGGAGGACTACACCGCGTTCAGCCCTGTGCTAATCTATAATAGTAGAGTGGGTTCACTATTAGAGGATGCCAAAATTAACTAACATCACCACTTTCTCACTCAGGTGGCTACGGTTTGAAACCCCGCTCAATACAAGTACGATCTTCGGAAATATACACCTTTCTGGTTTGTAATAACTGGGGCCTGTTTTTTGAAAAAGCATATGTGCATGTGCAAATGTACATTTCGAGGGTTCGGAGTATTGGTGTTATGTTCTAAACATAACAGCTTATGCGTTTGAAAGTAAGGATAATTTCTATATTCTCCGGCGTGTTGAACTTCCTTGTCGTTGCAGTATAATCATTTAATCAAGAGAATTTCGATCAAGTAAAAGACATGATGAAAACTTGTAGTTGGTTATGCTCATGTATCCGTGAAGCGAATGGGTGTCTGAAAATGATATTCTCTCTCAAGGTGTGAATGTCATGCAAGTGCAACATTTCTTCACTTTCAAAAGCCATTGAGAGCTTAGAATCCCGTGGCGCACTCCGCCATGATTTATTTTAACATTTTCAAAACTTTTTAAAAGTGTAACTTCTAAGCGAAACTGGAGAGAAGATTAAATGCAAGTTATAAGCAATGTTAAATTTGAACCCAGGACTGAGGATTTCAACCAGGTAGTACTTGAGTGGTAGGCTATTACGTACCTCTGCCAAATGAATGTTTCGAGCTTTTGCCATTAGCATGTAACTAGTGTCAAAATCACGCGGGTTGACGAAGAATGATCTTTCTTAGCCTATAACCTAAATAATGACCAATAAATTACATATATTCCATATATTTTGTGCATATTTCCATGCACATTTTAAGTGTGTTTAGTGCATAAAGATACGGGTCATGGTAATAACATTTTCCGAATATAGATTATAGGTACAGGAATGTGCACCTGCATTTTTAGTTCAGTCATTGACATGGGAAAGATAATTTATCATAAAAAGTGAATTTTACAGGAGAAGAAAAAATAGTTTTTCCAACATTCTGAAGCAGATGTTACTAAAAAAATGTAAAATTAAGCAATCCATTTATCAGTTTAACACGCAAATTTATATTAATTATGTTTCAGGCACAAATTTTGCGATAAAATACGTTGTGAAATATCACTGTCTAATCAGTTTGTATGTTTCAAGAGGAAATTTCACGATACTACAAATGATTTCTTTCATCCATAGCCAATAAGTCTTCTCTTCGGTTCGCTGATGGTTGGTCTCCTTCCAAGTGATTGTAAGGTCTGTATTTTGTAGATCGCATTAGGACCGTCCTCTTTTGAGGATATGGTGCTCCTTCCATGGTTCTAACTCGTTGAATGATTGCCTTGTCTTGACTGAGGGAAGTTCAGCTCCTGGAGTCCTTATCCAGCTCACAGTGCTAATATTAACGCGTTGAGTATTCAAAGATCTCTTGCCTTCCACGGCGAAGTCACGAAAATCCCCAGGCATCATCATGATTATATGAAATGGTCGAACATGTTTAGCCTCTCTGATTATTTCCGCATCTTCTTCTGGAACTATTGTTGGGCACACGTAGTAACGGTACCTATGTATGAAAATAAAGAACTAGTATGGACGTCATATCAAGATACTGGAAATACTGACTTACCACTTTAAATGGAATAGGTTTCGGAGGCATTCTGAAAACTGAAATATCACCAAGACGAACTATAGTAGCTATAAAGAAGGCTTACACGCACGAACTACACGCAGTTGACTTTCAACAAATGGCAAAGTTTATACCTAAATCTACCAGAGGCACGGGCTGACTTGCTACCTTCTACATGCCAAACCTCGTGGACTTAACACAGGTTCTGTCTTGCACCAATCTTAGAAACGAATCAACTTGCTACCTTTCCCATGTCATTGGCATGAGCGTTTAGTATGTTCTCCATGAAAAAAATAAATTTCGGTTGTTTTTTTACTTACTATCTTTCTCATGTCAACGCCTCAATTATTTGGTCATTAGTTGCTTGTGGATTGTGACTGTAGGGACACATTCACGAACCTCTGAATTCATGAAACCTACACCATTGGCAATTTACACCGAAATAAGTCAATCCTGGAGGAAAATATTCAGTAATATCGCGATGACGGGCAGACACAACATGCCTTCAAGCGAGTTTGTATTTTAATGTTTCTTCTAATTGTTGAGACCCTCAAATATATATTTTTCTCAAATCTTCCTTCTTGATATTCACATTCCAAAAATATTGTACACTAGTGTCCAAGAGTTAAGCGCAATCACTAATCGAGGCCATACCGTCTGATAGGAATGTCAGACGGATTGCTGAAGAAACGGAAGCTGACTCACACACCATATGTCACACAACTTGTCCAAAAAAAACAGTGAGAGAAAGGTTCTGATAGCTAAGGTACACACTTGACAACAACTAACAAAACTTCGCAATGTCTTCCACAACAAAGTATGCTGTTAATAGGGTGTATGGTTACCCCTAACTGCCACACATGCTTCGCAGAGACGTGGCATGCTCTCTATCAGATGGTCCAAGAGCTCTTGTGGCAGTTGATCCCATTCCTCCGAAATGACAATGCGAAGGTCTTAGAGGGTCCTTGGTGGAGGCTGACGGGATGCAATTCGCCTCCCCAGTGCATCCCAGATATGTTCTATAGGATTCAGATCTACAGACCTCGTTGGCCAGTCCATGCGATGAATGTCTTCCCCCCAGCCAGAAATTCATCCACTAGAGCAGCGCGGTGCGGTCGGGCATTATCGTCCATTAAGAGGAAGTCTGGACCAACCGCACATCTGAAGAGTCGAACATGTGATCTCAGTACCTCATCCCTGTATCTCCGAGCGTTAACAGTGTTCCTCAGACCACCCATAAAGATGCGCTGGTCCGTACGGCCATTCAACATGATGCTGCTCCATACCATGACGCCACCACCACCATACTGGTCCTGTTCCACGATGTTCCTGTGGTTGTATCGGCTACCCGGTTCTCTTCAGATTAATTTGCGATGGGAATCGTTGTGCAAACTGAAGTGGGATTCATCTGTGAAGAGCACATGTCTCCATTCGTTCATGGTCCAGTTTCGATGTTGACCGCTCCACAGTAAACGGGCCCGTCTCTGTGCTGGAGTGAGCGGGACGCACACCGCTGGACGTCGAGCATACAGCCCTCCTGTTCTGAGTCTCCGGTAAACAGTTTGCCGGGAAACGGCAACCCCTGAGACGGCTGCAAGCTCCGCCAACAATTGTCTTGCAGGTGCATTCCGACTTCGTCTGGCGTTTAAGGCCAGATATCTGTCCTGCTGTGGGGTGGTTACCCTTGGTCGACCTGGTACTGACCTATGACTAACATCTCCTGTGTCTCGAAATCGTCTCCAGAGCCTGGAAATGACACTTTGTGGCACATTCAAGGATACGGCGACTTCGGTCTGTGTCTGGCCTGCTTCCAGGCGGCCGAGTATTCTACCCTGCAAAACGGGGTCCAAGTGTTGTCGTTGTGCCATTATGTTATCACGTTCACCACGAGGCTACACTCCGCATGCTATAAGAGGGAAAACACGACTGAGGGAATATGGGGCATAGGCACAGGCTGTGTTTACCTTGTGGTTACGCCGCTATTCAAAGCACGGAACACTCCTTTCCTATACAGAGCGAACACGTAAGGTTGGTAGTTGCATATGTCGTGCGATTTGCGGTCTATTTCCTGTTGCCCTGCTTACTCGTAAGTTATGCTTAACTTTTGGACACTAGTGTAGACTAAAGTCGAATATTGCACTCAAGGAAGAAATGGCATTCGACTTAAGTCGAATGTCGCAGCGTAAGGGTACTCAGCGATATTAATATTTCTTCCAATATTATGTACTTATTTGTTCAACAGAACATCACATAATATGTTTGAGTTACTTTATAACAATATTAAATTTAACAAAATTCAAACAGGTAGGCCTATGTATTTTTTTATTATTATCATGTCCAAGAAAGGGTTAAAAAATTAACAAATCCTCTCTTCTGAAGGATATTTAACTTTTGCCTTTATAGTGTACTAGCAAGATACCCGTGCTTCGCTACGGTTTCAAAATTAAAGTTATTATTCAAAGTTTTACATTTTGGAGAGTCCACTGTCAGCCGAGCCTGTAAAATACGCCCTCAGTTCGTACGCCAAACGGTTTCGGGGAAGTGATTGTTTATTTTCTGATCTAACACTCATTTGAATCCCATACGGAAGAAAAATTTGAATCTTTTAAACCCTATCGTATTTAACATCTAGGGTGTAAAAGCGACCAACATATGAAATTTTGATTTTGTACGTCGAACAGTAAAGGAGGAGTGAATAATTGTTTAAGGGGCGAATGTTTCTAAATATTTAACATCTAGGATATAAAAGACCAACCTTCATACAAAATTAAGTTCGTGCCCGAAACGGATTCGAAAGAATCGATATTGCGTTTTTGAGAATCAACCACAATATAAACCCCTTAATGAAGAAATATTTTGAAGTATACGATATTTTACAGCTAGGACATAAAAGAAAACTATTCTCGTAAAATTATAACTTTGTACGTCAAACGGTTTTGGAGGGATGAATGATGTTGTTTACGAAGCTAACCTCAGTTAACACTTTAGGGGTGGAATGTTCAAATATTTCGTATTTCACACCTAGGATTTAAAATATAACCACTATTGGGAATTTTGTCTTCGTACGTTAAACCGTTTCGCAGGTATGTATGAATATATCTTTTTCCAATCTTAATCCCCATTTAACTCTCTGAGCGGCTAAATAAATTCAACTCCCTTTGAGATATAAGTATCCTGAAACAAAGAATTAAACTAATTTTTCAATTCATTCATCCCCGCCCCTTAATTTGATTTTCCAAAAACAAAGTAATACTTCTAATCTTATTTTAAAGGGAGATTCCAAATACAAAAGTTCATGTCTGTAACATCTGCAGTTTTTGAGATATAGGCCCTAAGTATCCTCATCAAAAGAATTCAACTCCTTCTTCAGTCCTTTTTACAACCCCCAACACTTAGTGTTTTTTCCGGGACAATAAATACGTGTTACTTTATTTTTAAAAGAGATTAAAATGCCTATTTTCACGTCTGTAAAATGTTACGTTTTTGAGATATACTGTAGATATGCTCATTTTAAACATTAACCCCTTATACACTTCCCCTTAAGTGGTTTTTCAGAAAACAAATTATGCGTGTACCTTTACTTTTACAGGAGATACCAATTAGCAATTTTCTCGTGTGTAACATCTTCAGTATTTGATATATAAGTATCCTCATAAAAAGATTTCATCACTTTCTTCACTTCTTTTCATCCACCCTTAAGTGGATTTTCCGAAAAAAATATGTTTTCTTTATTTTTAAAGAAGATTCCAAATACAAATTTTCATTCCTGCAACATCTTCAGTTTTGAGAAATAACTATCCTCATAAAAAATTCAATGCATTTTTCAGTCCTATTTACAACCCCCTTAAGTGAATTTTCCGAAAAAAACTGTTTCTTTATTTTTAAAGGAGATTCAAAATACCAATTTTCATGTCTGTAATATATCAGTTTTGGAGATACCAGTATCCAAATAGATATATTTCAACCCGTTTTTCCCGTCATTTTTACACCCCGGTAAGTGTTTTTGCGAAAACAATAAATACGTGTTACTTTATTTTTAAAATATTAAAAATACCAATTTTTACGTCTGTAATATGTTACGTCTTTGAGATATACTGTAGATATGCTCATTTTAAACATTTATCCCCCCATTAACACTTCGCCTTAAGTGGATTTTCAGCAGACGGATTTTGCATGTTCCTTTACTTTTACAGGAGATTCCAAATGCCAATTTGCACGTCTGTAACATGTTACGTTTTTGAGATATATTGTAGATATACTTATTTAAAAAATTCACCTCCTTTGTCACTCCTGTTTACACCCTCTTAACTAGATTTTCTGAGAACAAAAAATACGTGTTTCTTTGTTCTTAAAGGAATTTTCATGACCTCACATCTTCAGTTTTTGAGATATAAGTATCCTCATGAAAGGTATTCAACACCTTTTTCGCCTTTGTGCACCCCACTCCCCTTTAAGAGGATTTTACGAAAACAAAATACGTGTTTCCTTACTTTAAAGAAGATTCCTAATACCAATTTTCACGTCTAAGAGTATAAAGTTTTTGAGATATAGATACACTCATTTTAAAAATTCATGCCCCCACCCCCTTTTCACTCCCTTAGCGACGGTATATCCAAACATCCTCCCTCAGTGAACACCTACATTTTGATATAAATGTATCCTCAACATTTCTTTATGTCCGGTAGTTTTGGCTCGGCGATGATGATACAGTCAGTCAGTCAGTCAGTCAGTCAGTCAGTCATTCAGGACATGTTATTTTACACAAAATATATAGGCTCGCTTTCGCTCTACATTAGAAGTGATCATTTGGAAAATTACTGTGACGATCCGGTACGTCGTTACGAAAAACGGATTGCGCCACCAGACGGCCCATACTGTATATTCGCGTACATACGTTGGCCCCATAATAATATTCTCCTGTACAGTATAGAAATTATTTTCCTAACCAAATGGGTAGCTATAGTCTTGAAACTTGGTAGATCTATCGTGGATGAAACGTTCTACATTTTCGTTCCTTGATATTTTGTAGTATTTGCATCGGGTACGTCGTAGATTGGTTTAGAACCTTAGATTAGGAGTACAGTGTCCAAATATTCCTTTTGATTCTCCGTAAAATCTGAAAATGCAGCTCTAAGGCATAAGGGATCATGATACGACTAAAATCACGGGACCGAAGATGTAGATCTCTTCATTATGGGTTGCGAATGTCTTGTCCACTTGGCGATTCGACTTACCGTTTAGCCACAAAAAAAAAAAAAAAAAAAAAAAAAAAACAAGACGAGTATAGATAAGCGTCGATGATGTACACGTTTATAAGTGCAGACCGTCATTTGTAAATTTACTGTGGAGGAACAAACGGATTGAGGTATAAGACGGCCCCTTTAGAAGTCTACATTTTTGGTCCTAAGACGTTTTATCGTATCTCGGCTATTTATGGCATAGATACAGGCACATTTTTCGATGTGCACGTTTATAAGTGCTGACCTTTATTTAGACATTTATTGTGGCGTAACAGTTTGTCGTATCGACATACCGATTGAGGCATAAGACTGTCACTTTAGTAGCCTACATTTGTGGTCCTAAGACATCATCTCGTATCTCGGCTATTTATGGCAAAGACACAGGTAAATGTTTCGATCTAGGCCAAATTTCGTACGTTTGTCACTAGTTGAGAAATTATTTCGCCAACTTACCAGACAGCTACAGTCTTGAAATTTGGCAGAAGTATCGACCACAAAACGATCTGTAATTTTGGTTCTTTGATGTTTTGTCTTATTACCGTCGGCTTCACCTTAGATTGCTTTAGAAGCATAGATACGGCTGAAATTTGAGTAGTGTTTGCAGATATCCCTTCCGTTTTCCCATAGCTGCATGGCGGCAGGAATAATGAAAGCCGGTTTACGTATGACCAATCGACGTGGCAAGTGACCTGCTGAATTTCGTTATCCTACCTCTGTTATAAGTGTTTCAAGCAGTGAAATAATGTATGGAAAAGAAACAGAATTGACTCATAATCGGAAAATGAAGTTCGATATAAGGTAGAAGGAGTCGAGATACGACAAAAAGTCATAGGACGAAAGTTGTAGATCTCTTCATTCCAGGGACCGAACGTGATATCCGTTTTTGGATATAAATTACAGCTTAGGCACAAAATTACTCGAAAGGAATGAAGATTGCCTCAAAATTTTGATACTTTTGGGAGTTAAAAGTTAAACAAACAAAAAAACCATGGTGCAACAGCCCCGAAGGGCCATGGCCTACCAAACGACCGCTGCACAGCCCGAAGGCCTGCAGATTACGAGGTGTCGTATGGTCAGCACGACGAATCCGCTCAGCCGTTATTCTTGTCTTCCTAGACCGGCGCCGCCATCTCACCGTCAGATAGCTTCTTAATTGTAATCACGTAGGCTGAGTGGACTTCGAACTAGCCCTCAGATCCAACTAAAAATCCCTTACCCGACCGGGAATCAAACCCGGGGCCTCCGGGTAAGAGGACCCCTGCACCACGGGGCCGGCAAAAAGTTAAACATTGGAACTTTATATAATTTCTCCGTCGGTTAAAGGGTAACAGCTATAATTTTGCCAAATTTCAATTTTCTAACATGCCCGAAATTTGAGTCCGCCATTTTCTTTGGGTTGGGGCTAAATATGAAAAATATGAACTTTCTGAAATTTGTTTCTTGGGTTACAACCTAATAGCTATCAGATTGCCGAATTTCATGTTCCTAGCTTATCTGGAAGTGGGTAAACATTAATGTCAGTGAGTGAGTGAGTGAGTGAGTGAGTGAGTGAGTGAGTCAGTCAGTCAGTCAGTCAGTCAGTCAGTCAGTCAGTTAGCCGTCTGGCTTTATATGATAGGGTGCATATATATATATAGAAAGATATGATACAGCCAGGCAATGTCTACGCTAAATAGTGCACACGTTCATTTGGAAATTTATTTCGGTGAAACTGTACCTCGTAATGACAAACGGATTGCGCCATCAGACGACGCTTTTAGTGGCCTATATCTTCTTTCAGAAGACATTTTGTCGTATCTCGGCTATTTATACCGTAGACAGAGGTGAATGTATCGATCTACATCAAATTCCGTACGCAGTTCACAAGTTGAAAAATTATTTTGCCAACTTCGCAGAGAGGTACAGTTTTGAAACTTGGCAGGCGGCTCGACCACGAAACGATCTGTAATTTTTGTTCTTTGACGTTTTGTCGTATCACCATCGGCTACACCTTAGATTGCTTTAGAAACTTAGATTAGGCTGAAATTTGAGTAATGTTTCTACATATTCCTTCCGTTATCTCATACCTTCATGGCAGCTATAATAATGAAAGTCGGTTTTCGTATGACCAATCGACGTGGCAAGTAATCTGCTGAATTTCGTGATCCTACCTCTGTTATAAGTGTTTCAAGCAGTGAAATAATATATGGAAAAGAAACAAAATTGACCCAAAATCGGAAAATGAAGTTCAATCTAAGCTAGAAAGAGTCGAGATAGGATAAAATGTCATAGGATCAAAGTTGTATATCTCTTCATTCCAGGGACCACGGTACTATCCATTTTCTGATAGACATTACAGTTTAGGCACTAAATACCTCGAAAGGAAGGTCTGCACCGGCATGAAAATTACCTCAATATTTCGATATTTTGGGGGGTAAACAGTTAAACATTGGACCTTTTTTATAATTTCTACGTCGGTTACTGGGTAACAACTATAATTTTGCCAAATTTCACTTTTCTAACACGCCCAAAATTTGAGTCCGCCATTTTGTTTTTGGGGGGGGGGGCAAATATGAAAAATTTGTACGTTTTGTAATTTTTCCTTGGGTTATGGCCTAATAACTATCAGATTGCTGAATTTCAAGTTCCTAGCTCATCTGGAAGTGGGTAAACATTAATGTAAGTGAGTGAGTCAGTCAGTTAGCCTTGTGGCTTTATATAATAGGGACAATGCATTCATGATAGCTAAGTTGAGGATACTTAGCAATTAAATATCCTGTTTAGGCAGCCTAAATAGGCATTAAAAAGGTTAAAATTAGCCCTGAAAGTAGGCACTACCAACATTTGTATAGGCTGGTGTCAAGTATTACTACTAATTTTACCACTTTTCTCAGATCCTGGTGAAGTCACAAGTGCGAACTGTGATGCATACAGTATTCTCTTTTCCTGTGGTGGTTGGTAGTGTGATGTGGTGTATTGTGATGTAGGGCCTATATGAAGGGTAGCGTGTGTTGGGGACACACCCAAACACCCGTCACCGAGTCAGGGTAATTGAACGGATGCGGTTAAAACCCTCGACCTGGCCGGGAATCGACCACGGGACCTTCTGAACCGAAGACCTCGACGCTGACCATTCAGCCAAAGAGCCGGACTTTGTATTAACTACTGCATTTGCCTTTTTAATTATATCCTGATCACTATTAAGTAGGGATGTAACAATGTTTAGCTGGCCCCGTCGTGTAGGGGTAGCGGAGGCCCCGAGTTCGATTCCCGGCCAGGTCAGTAACTTTGTACCTTGACCTGAGGGCTGGTTCGAGGTCTACTCAGCCTATATGATTAGAATTCAGGAGCTATCTGACGGTGAGACAGCGGCCCCGGTCTCGAAAGCCAAGAATAACGGCCGAGAGGATTCGCCGTGCTGACCACACTACACCTCGTAATCCCTTGGTCTTCGGGCTGAGCAGCGGTCGCTTGGTAGGCCAAATCCCTTCAAGGGATGTAGTGCCATAGGGTTTGGTTTTTTGGTTTGGTTACACTGTTTAGAAGTGCCAGTTTGTTGATGATCTCAGTTCTGTGAAGACAGGACGGAAGTGTAGTGAAACTGCTGAAGCAACTTACTCTCTAGCTGCTATAGGCTATATGTTTCAAGGTTTTCTGGTGTAAATGTATGCCTGGTTTCAGTCAGGATATTCCTAAATCGAGAAAATGGCCTCTCAATCGCACAGGACCAACAAGATACTGTACATTGAAGCAAAACGTAGAATTAAACGTAAAATATTCGAAGATAAAGTTTTAACTCTTAAAGAGTCCGGCTCCATGGCTAAATGGTTAGCGTGCTGGCCTTTGGTCACGAGGGTCCCGGGTTCGATTCCCGGCAGGGTCGGGAATTTTAACCTTAATTAGTTAATTTCGCTGGCACTGGGGCTGGGTGTATGTGTCGTCTTCATCATCATTTCATCCTCATCACGACGCGCAGGTCGCCTACGGGAGTCAAATCAAAAGACCTGCACCTGGCGAGCCGAACTTGTCCTCGGACACTCCCGACACTAAAAGCCATACGCCATTCCATTCCAATTCTTAAAGAGGCATTTACCACAAAGTTGGCTCTGACGCTCAAAATGGGCATTAACAAATGCCTTTTATTCGTCTTAATTTGACCAAAAAACAAATTTTTAACTTTACTCCGCATGTTTAGCAGTTAAGTTACAGGAACAAGAAACACTTTAGGAAATCTTTTAAAAAAATTAATCCGTTTATCTGTTAGCGTTGGTTTTCCCTTGGACTTAGCGAGGGATCTCACCTCTACCGCCTCAAAGGCAGTATCCTGGAGCGTGAGACATTTGGTCAGGAATACAGCTGGGAAGGAGGACCCAGGCGGCCTCACCTGCTATGCTGAACCGTGGACCCTTGCGTGATGGGAAGATTGGAAGCGATAGGCAAGGAAGTGGCTGTGGCCTTAAGTTAGGTACCATCCTGTATTTTGCCCGGAGAATAAGTGGGAAGCAACGGAAAACTACTTTGAGGATGGCTGAGGTGCGAATCAAAGCCCCTCTACTCAGTTGACCTCCCGAGGCTAGGTGGACCACGTTCCAGTCCTCGTACTACATTTCAGTTTTCATGGCAGAGCCTGGAATCGAACCCGGGCCTTGGGGGTGGGGGCTAGCAGGTAATCACATTAACCACTACACCACAGAGGCGGACATTAGGAAACCTCCTTAGCTTAATTACAACTAAGCATGTGTGAAATTTTAAATAAAGACTAGTAGCATTTTCATGCTCATGATTTTTTTAAATTTTGGCTTTCGGTCTTAACGGCCATTTAGCCAGCAACAGTTTTGTATGTTTCTGATTATTAAGTATTAATTATTAAGTGACTTGAGCCGGAGAAATTAACCAGACGAAGTTAAAATCCCCGACCCGGCCTGGAATCGTACCCGGGACCCCAGTGACCAAAGGCCAGCACGCTAACCATTTAGCCATGGAGCCGGACATGCTCATGATTGGGCTATGAGTTATTCATTAGTCATTACATAGGACGGCACCAAATGACGGTTCATGAATCAAGTATTCAAACTCTTTAGGCCTAATCAATCGCGACATTACCAGCACTTCGCCCTAATGTGGCACGGGGCCCGTCATATGGATTGCCACAGCTTTCCAGGACGCTGGCGGCTAGTGCCCCGTTGAGACGCTTCTGCAAATCTCCTTCGTGGGACAGTGCAGTGACAGTGCAGTAGGGGAGATATGTGCCAGAAAGCAAACGTACACCGTTACAGATCGTGAAGGCCCTTGAAGCACTATACTTTACCTCGGCACTAAGTAGGCTATTTCTTCTTCCCCCTCTTTATCTGTTTACCCTCCAGGGTAGGTTTTTCCCTCGAACTCAGCGAGGGATCCCACCCCTACCACCTCAAGGGCAGTGTCCTGGAGCTTCACACTCTGGGTCGGGGATACAACTGGAGAGGATGACCAGTACCTCGCCCAGGCGGCCTCACCTGCTATGCTGAACAGGGGCCGCACGGGGGGATGGGAAGATTGGAAGGGATAGAGAAGGAAGAGGGAAGGAAGCGGCCGTGGCCTTAAGTTAGATACCATCCCGGATTTTGCCTGGAGGGGAAGTGGGAAACCAGGGAAAACCACTTCCAGGATGGCTGAGGTGGGAATCGAACCCACCTCTACTCAGTTGACCGCCCGAGGCTGAGTGGACCCCTTTCCAGCCCTCGCACCATTTTTCAAATTTCGTGGCAGAGCCGGGAATCGAACCCGGGCCTCCGGGGGTGGCAGCTAATCACACTAACCACTACGCCACAGAGGCAGACAAGTGGAAATTTAATTTCTTAATTTTTCGACTTCCTGACGAGGAATCGAACCCACGTACTTTCGGTTGAACCAAATACGCCTTTACCGCCTCGGCTAGGCTGCCCCGTGGTGTTATGCGCCTCTGCTTCTATAAATGCCGGTCTCTTGTAACTTCATTTAGAGGCTTGACATTGTGATAAATATACAAAATAATTACGTCGCACAGACACAGATAGGTCTTATGCCGACAATGTGATAGGTGAGGGAAGTAAGCGACCGTGGCTTTAATTAAGGTATAGCTCCAGCATTCGCCTGGTGTGAAACTTGGAAACCATGGAAAATCATCTTCAGAGCTGCCGATAGTGAGGTTGGAACCCACTATCTCCCGAATGCAAGCTGATAGCTACGTGACCGGAACCGCACAGCCAGATCCTTGATGACACTTTGTGAAGTATCGTGATAACTGGCATCACTGAGTTGTCCGTCTTAGTGTTTATATTTGGAGGTCTTGGTCTTGCTAATGGCATGATCTCGGCATTCACGTCAAGGTGAAATGAGGCGCTTAAAAGAAGTTCAAAGTTTAGATAGAAAATAGAATTCCATGCTGAATATAAAACCATTTATACCGATTATGGCAAACTCAAATGCATGTAGATGTATTACTTTGCAGGCGTGAAGGTTTAGGGCAGATTTGGTAACAACAGCATAGCAGTGCAGTAGGTATGGTTTATCTTGGCGATCAAATGCCTGTGTCCGAATGTAAAATGCTTTTATACAAATAAGTGCAATCATAGAATAACGAGATAAATGACAAAAGCTAGTATTTCATATATTTAAGCATATACTATAATAATAATAATAATAATAATAATAATAATAATAATAATAATAATAATAATAATAATAATAATAATAATAATAATAATAATCCCACCTGCAGTACCTACTGGGTGGATTGAGTAGTTCAGTAGTTGCTGTTGCCGGTCCCAAGCCCGGGGAAAGGAGGAGGATTGGCTCAATGCCGTAAAATGACAGCTAGAGAACATCTTGAGGCAACCTCTAAGGGTCACTACCTTAATTGTAATTATTGAGGTTGATCACAATCAATCTCCCCAATATCTTCAACCTATTAGCGTGATGTTTTTCAACGACGCACCTTCCCCAGGAACTAGTAGACATACTAGTTTTTCTCGGTCATCGGATTCTGGGGACCGAAAACATCATGCGCGAATGTTTCGGAGCTTCCTAAATATCTTCGCCCAAAATGTAAGACTTTCATTGGTAGTCTAAACATCAACACACATCGGAAAACTGGGAAGTTAAAGCAATTAATAGACATGTTGGATAAATTAAACATCCAAATGTTAGCACTTCAGGAAACCAGATACACGGATGAAAATCATTTTGACTGAAGAAATTATAGAATTTACAAAGGCAAGCCAGCAATCTCCCTTTATAAGAAGCCATTAAAATTTGGCACTGGATTTGCTGTAAGAAGAAACATTATTAATTCAATACTTAACTTTCTTCACCTTCTGAAAGAATTTCAACATTATACATTAAATCAGGAAACAAAGCTTATACATTGATTAATGCGCATGCTTCCACCAATAACTACATTCGAAAAGATCCGTAAATGATGGAAGACTTCTGGAAATTGCTAGAAGAAACTACAGTCACAATTCGAAAACATCACATAAAAATTCTACCAGGAGATTTTAATACCCAAATTGGTAGAGAAAAATTATTCAGGACCATTGTAGGACTGTATCCAGCGCACAATAGGACTAGTAAAAATGGAGAAAGATTAATTGGCTTTTGCAAAAAAAATTTGATCTCAAATTAATGTCAATACATTTCCGGGCGCTTCCACACAAGAAAAAACCTGATCCTCAAATTTTCATTTATGATAATTTCAAATAGATCATGCGGCTATTTCCAAGAACAATCAAAAATAAATTATGAATATTGAAGTTAAGAAAGGAATCATTGACTCTGACCACTATTTATCCTTAATTAAGGTAAAATTTTAACCAAACTGGTCCATACCAAGAATAACAAAAACCCTGCGCGTCGGTCCGGAATTTCTTAAACAGATCACCAGTACTTTCATTGAATGTATCCCTACTCGCAATCGTTCGAACTGGGTAGAACTCAAAGACATACATTTGAAGCCTCCTCAAAATGTTGGCACATCACCCAGGAAACGCAAACATAGGTGGTGGAATGAAACCTGCGACAAGGCCATAAACTTTAGAATTAAAGCCTGGAAGAAATGGAATTATCATAAAACCGAACTAACCTGGCAGGAATTCACCAAAATACAGAAACAAACATAAAAAATCATCACGTGTGAGAAACGCAAATACAGTATGATCACTACAGATTGGCAAGACATTGAACAAGATTTTAGAAAAAACAATACACGTAACTTCTAAACAACTTTCCGAGAAGAATTATCAAATTATCAGGCACCTGGTCTTTGCTTCAAATGCCCGAATGGAATATTAGAAACGAATAATCAAGAAAACTGCAAACTTCTATCAGTGTATTTCACAGGTCTTTTAAAATGTGAATCCCCTAAAGAACAACTCACCTTTGAAACACCCTCATCTAATCAAAATTCAGAACCCCCAACATTGGAAGAAGTCAAAGAAATAATCCATGGTCTCAAAAATAAAGCCCCGGAAGATGGCATAATTGCCGAAATGTTGAAGGTATGAGGTGAGAGTGTAGACCGCAGAATCCAATGGATTCTTGAAAACGTCTGGATCACTGAAGAAATCCCTGAAAATTGGAATTGTGCGCTAATACATCCACTACACAAGAAAGGGAATAAAACTAACATCAATAATATTTATAGAGGAATTAGCTTGACACCAGTTGCTTACAAAATTATTCCTAGAGCCCTGCTTACTAGACTTGAGAAACAAAGAGACCATCTCAGTGGCGAATACCAGGCAGGTTTCCGAAAAGGAAGATGTTATACAGAACAAATCTTTGATCTTAAACCTACCCTACAAATACGCAAACCCAGACAAACTGTCATTCCTTTTGTAGATTTCAAAAAAGCGTATGACTTTATAGACCGCCAAACACTTTTCAGTACTCTAGAAGAATTTCAAGTGGATAAAAAACCAAGGGCATTAATCAGACAAACATTAACTGGCACTACTTCACAAGTTAAATTCCTAGGCGAAATATCTGATCCTTTTACTATTAACACCGGGGTCCGTCAAGGAGACGGATTATTAATGTCCAGAAAGGTTTCCCTGCTGCTTGACCTAGCCTTTCCAGGTTATTACCAAAATCTTCCCACGACGTCTTTTGGATTCAACAACTATTTGTTTCACTCTTGCTTTTTCATCTACGTACAATTCCCTGTCTGCATCAGCCCTTCTTTGGAGCCATATCTGATAAGCTTTCTTTTTATGTTTACTAGCTGTTCTCACTTCACATTCCATCAAGATGTTCGCTTTTTCCCATCTTAACACACAGTTTTACCTAGGCATTCCTTTGCTGTTTCTACTACAGCAACCCTGTAAGCCATCCATTCTCTTCTATAACCTGAACCTGTTTACTGTCCACTTTTCGAAACTTCGCACTAATCATATCCTTGTACTTCTGTCTAATTTCCTCGTCCTGGAGATTTTCTACCCTTATTCGTTTGCGGACAGATTTCACTTTTTCTATTCTAGACCTAGAGATACTTAGTTCACTACAGATGAGATAGTGGTCTGTATCATCGAAAAATCCCCGGAAAACCCTTACATTCCTTACAGACTTCCTGAATTCGAAGTCGGTTAATATATAGTGCACTATGGATCTGGTACCCATAACCTCCCATGTTTTTTTTGTTTTGCTTTACGTCGCACCGACACAGAGAGGTCTTATGGCGACGATGGGACAGGGAAAGGCTAGGAGTGGGAAGGAAGCGGCCGTGGCCTTAATTAAGGTACAGCCCCAGCATTTGCCTGGTGTGAAAATGGGAAACCACGGAAAACCGACAGTGGGTTTCGAACCTACTATCTCCCGAATACTGGATACTGGGCGCACTTAAGCGACTGCAGCTATCGAGCTCGGTTCCCATGTTGTTTTCATTGCTATTTTCTTTACGTCGCACCGACACAGATAGGTCTTATGGCGACGATGGGATAGGAAAGGCCTAGGAATGGGAAAGAAGCGGCCATGGCCGTAATTAAGGTACAGCCAAGCGTTTGCCTGCTATAAAAATTTGAAACCACGGAAAACCACCTTCAGGGCTGCCAACAGTGGGGATCGAATCCGCTATCTTCGGGATGCAAGCTCACAGCTGGGCGTCCTTTACCGCACGGCCAACTCGCCCGGTAAGCCTCCCATGTGTAGCGGTGAATAGCTTTATGCTTGAAGAATGTGTTCGTGACTGCTAAACCCATACTTGCACAGAAGTCCAGCAAACGCTTCCCATTCCCATTAGCTTCCATATCGTAATCATATTTACCAATCAGCATTTCTTCTCCTTCAGTTCTATTTCCAACACTCGCATTGAAATCGCCCATTAGTACTATTCTATCCTTGTTGTTGGCCCTGACTACGATGTCACTCAAAACTTCATAAAACTTGTCAACTTCATCCTCATCTGCACTCTCACATGGTGAATACACTGAGACAATTCTCGTCCTAAATTCTCCAACTGCCAAATCTACCCACATCATTCGCTCATTTATGTGCCTAACAGAAACAATGTTGCGTGCAATAGTATTCCTGATAAACAGACCTATCCAACATTCTTCTCTTCCCTTTCTAACACCTGTCAAGTACACTTTATAATCTCCTATCTCCCCCTCCTCGTTATCTCCCCTTCCCCGAATATCACTTTCTCCTAGCACATCCAGATGCACCCTCTCTGCTGACTCAGCCAGTTCTACTTTCTTTCTTCCCTAAACCTCATTAATGTTGATAGCTCCCCATCGAATTCCATTTCGTTCGCCAAGTTGTTTCCAAGGAGTCCCTCGCCTGCCAAATAGGAGTGGGACGCGGTAACTCCCATAGGTCCGAGGTTTGCTGAAAATGTTCTGAGCTCGGTAAATTCACGAAGCAGGATGCTATCGTTCTTATATAGTCTAAGTGAGGATGTCTCCTCTAACGGGTTAGGGGCAACCGTTGGATTGTATCGTCTGAGAACAAGGAGGGTCATGTCATAACTGAGAATACGTCCGAAATGCCCACTTCCATTCCATAGCAACTGGTATCCCGACTCTCAGGACCACTTACTAGGCCACTCAGCCGTTGCCCATGGTTCACGAACTAGGACGTGACTACAGTAACCCACACCGTGAACCATTATTATTATTATTATTATTATTATTATTATTATTATTATTACTGTTAGCCCGGCTGAGTAGCTTGGACAGTAGAGCGCTGGCCTTCTGAGCCCAACTTGGCAGGTTCAATCCTTGTTCAATCCGGTGGTATTTGAAGGTGCCCACATACGTCAGCCTCGTGTCGGTCGATTTACTGGCACGTTAAACAACTCAAGCGGCACGAAATTCGGGCATCTCCGCGTCTCCGAAAATCGTACAATGTGTTAATGAGACGTAAAATTAAGAAAACATTATAAAATTTTCATTATTAAATTAGTATTATTCTTCACTTCCATAGGTTCGGGACGGTTCATTGTCATCAAAATCTTCATCTTCGTGAGATGTATGTCTTGTCCTCCCAAGCAAAACAGCTGTCAGTTTCTCACTTAGACTTTTTTTTACTGTTTGGTTTACGTCGCACCGACACAGATAGGTCTTATGGCGACGGTGGGGTAAGAAAGGGCTATGAGTGGGAAGGAAGCGGCCGTTTCCTTAATAAAGGAATAGCCCCAGCATTTGCCTGTTGTGAAAATGGGAAACCACGGAAAACCATCTTCAGGGCTGCCGACAGTGGGGTTCGAACCTACTATCTCCCGAATGCAAGCTGACAGCGGCGCGTCCCTAACCGCATGGCCAACTCGCTCGGTCTCACTTACACTAAGCTATATCTCCTTGGAAACCAAAAAGTTAAAAAAAATTCAATGCTTAAATCTACTTTATTTTTCTTAATTTCACTTGGGGTCGTTTCTGAGCGCTCAAAGGAGAAACCACTTGCGGAGTATCATTGTCAACCATTTTATGCTCACGCATGTAGAAAATTGCCGTGTAGTTTTTCGTGTGTTCTTCCATGCTGCGAAATTATATTGTGTCGAATTAGTTCGTTTTTCCGGGCGGATCTGGAAATTTTCTTCTTCTCCTTAATCTGTAGGCCTATAGCCTTCAGGGTTGGCTTTTCCCCCGGACTCAGCGAGGGATCCCACCTCTACCGCCTCAATGGCATTGTCCTAGAGCTTCAGACTCAAGGGTCGGGGGATGAAACTGGGGAGGATGACCAGTGCCTCGCCCAGGCGGCCTCACCTGCTATCCTGAACAGGGGCCTCTGTGGGGGATGGGAAGATTGGAAGGGATAGACAATGAAGAGGGAAGGAAGCGGCCGTGGCCTTAAGCTAGGTACCATCCCGGCATTTGCCTGGAGGAGAAGTGAGAAACCACGGAAAACCACTTCCAGGATGGCTGAGGTGGGAATCGAACCCATCTCTACTCAGTTGACCTCCCGAGGCTGAGTCGACCCCGTTCCAGCCCTCGTACCACATTTCAAATTTCGTGGCAGAGCCGGGAATCGAACCCGGGCCTCCGGGGGTGGCAGCTAATCGCACTAACCACTACACCACAGAAGCGGACTCTGGAAATTTTTCCCCCTTAATTAATTTCTGTAGCTCGGGGGCTGAGTATTTATGATCGTCTTAATACACATTATACACACCACAGTACCAAACACGACAGACACGCACTAGTGGATACGTCCCTCCACATAGAGTTGGCGCAGAGAGGGCATCCTATCATATAATTGGAATTACTGAGTGAGTTAGCTGTTGAGTTTGCATTCGGGTGGTGACGGATTCGAGGATACTTTTCCGTAGTTTCCCATTTTCGCGTTATGCAAATGTACAAATTAAGGCCAAGTACGGGTGTTATAGTACATACATCGAAACAATCTATACGTCATTTCTACGTAATTACTTATTCGAAGTAGTATTGTTTCAGAATATGCACAAAGTTAACAAAATTTGGCTTATTTCATTCTCTCTTCTTATGGTATGTTAACAAAAATATAACAGTTTATATAATTAGCACAAACATATCGTAAATACTATATTTATAATATATATGGTATTATATACATATTAGACTACATATATAGATATATGTATAATATATTCGTACGACTGAGAAAAGCTATCGGATGTGCTGAGAGATAACATTTGAAGGTGTTATAAATAAGGCTTTCTCTTGTATAAGGTGAAGGGAAAAGTCATCTATGGATTTTCGTAGTACTTGGAAATATGTGGGATATACTCCTTTCTTCTCTACAACTTGCTTTACGTCGCACCGACACAAACAGGTCTTATGGCGACGATGGGGTAGGAAAGGCCTAGGAGTGGGAAGGAATCGGCCGTGGCTTTAATTAAGGTACAGCCCCAGCATTTGCCTGGTGTGAAAATGGGGAAACCGCGGAAAACCATCTTCAGGGCTGTCGACAGTGGGGCTCGAACTCACTATCTCCCGGATTCAAGCTCATAGCTACGCGCCCCTAACCGCGCGGCCAACTCGCCCGGTAGTTATACTCTTGTATGACGTATTTTTACTTTGGGTTGTCGTGTTAAATGATGATTAAGTATTTGGGAAATTGGGGGAGTGAGTAATACAGGGCTTACTACATCTTAGTGACAAATAAAGGACTGGAATAATAAATGACAAATAAACATGCATAGCTCTGAACCGGCGAGCCACTAAGTCTGACGTCCGACGTTCTCATACCACTTGTAATAGAGAACAAAGACTGCTTGACAAAGCTTGAGCATGAATCAAAGGAAGTTGTTGGCTTGGCATTTTTATTTGCCAACGTACCGCTGCGTGGCTGGTGTACTTGAACTGCATTTTGTTAGCCTCATGGACTTCCAGTGAAATATCCCCCAGGCTCTGACAAGCCAGCAGTCTTAATTCTGTGGCTATAACCCATGGGATCTACCTCAGGAAGGCAACATTCCATTTCAAGTGTATCTATCACCCGCATTGCCTTGTTGAGAATCTCATTGAGTCATCACGCTCTTCCTCTGGGCTCTAATGTTGTCTACTCTGAGTCTCCAGCTCAATTGGCAGTTAGCGGTGTGTACATGCTAATAATAATATTACTGGCTTTACGTCCCACTAACGGTTTATGGAGACACCGATATGTCGGAATTTAGTCCCGCAGGAGTTCTTTTACGTGCCAGTAAATCTACCTATAGGCTACCAAGTTGACGTATTTCAGCACTTTCAAATGCCACCGGACTCTGGCAGGATCGAATCTGCCAAGATGGGGTCAGAAGGCGAGTGCCTCAGCCGTCTCAGTAACTCAGTCCGCTGGATATATATAAAACTTCCACTGCTTTATTAGCGGGTATCAAGGAGTTCGGGCTGATATGTTGTAGGGTGACTGTACGAGATTTAGGAACGTGATCTCAAGCACTCAAGACAATTTGTGAAGTCTTTTACCTAGCTGGTCCCAATATCTAGGAGTAGCAAGCCAGAGGCCCCTTGTTCGATTTCCGGCCAGGTCAGGGATTATTACCTGGATCTGAGGGCTGATGAGGTCCACTAAGCCTATGTGAAAACAATTGAAGAGAAATCTGACGGTAGATACCGGCCCCGGTCTAGGAAGCCGAGAATAATGGCCGAGTGGATAGGTTACGCTGACCAAGCGTCACCTCCTAATCGTCACGCCTTCGGGCTGAGGAGCGGTCGCTTAATAGGCCAAGGCTCATACGAACTGTAGAGCCATGGGGTTCGTTTTGGCTAGCAGACCATACTGTGTATTTTAAGATCCCTCTACCTTACCGCTTTATGGTGATTGTATGTATGTATGTATGTATGTATGTATGTATGTATGTATGTATGTATGTATGTATGTATGTATGTATGTTGAGTCCTCAGCCCTAAGGCTGGTTGGATCCTCAACAGCTCTGCCATCGGCTGTCATAGATGGCCTAGGCATCACTGAAGAGGCGTACTAGGGAAATGTGGAGTGAGGTAGTTTCGCGTTGCTTTCCTCACCGAGCCAGAAGATGATATTACATAGTATGCCAAGCCCACTGAAATGCATGCATCAACCAACCATATGAGCAACATTTTCACACCATTCCTGGCTGCAGTTGGAATGGTATTACTAGCATCGCTCATACCTCAGTCACTTTCATATTGCCAAAGCCAAGGATAAGACAGAGATAGATCAATGAAAGTAACAAATATTATGCTGTTATCAGGAATGTGTGATACTTATTGAAACAGGTCCTCCGATACTTGCCGAGAATGTCCGTGGGAGTGCAGCAGACAAGTGTACCACGTTTTAAGGTCAAACCACTCAACATTGACTTCCCGGTCCCCAATCTTAGATGTGGGAGGTTGGTTAGACTCCATCTAAACGACCAGTACGTACTTCTAAAACTAGAGAAAGACGGTAACACTTGCAGTGGTGAAATGTTAGCTACTGGTGATCAACTCACTAAACAGGAATCTAGTGTTGCTTTGTTTATAGACTAGGGACAGCTCGGTCATCATAACGTGTTCTCCTTTGGAATTGGAAGTGGACATATATTTCTATTCCAATCACAAGAGTCGAAACACTTGACCTTGATCTCGTCATGGTTAATGAATTAAAGTGCTCAGTTGTGCTTTATACCCAGCAAGTGCTCGGATTGAAGGAGAAATGACTGTGCAACTGAGATTCGAAGTGGGTTCTCCTGGCTGGAGCCGTGGTCCTGCATTTGGTGAGAACAAGCTGCTGTGGACTGTGGAGTGCTGACGTGTAGACTGGCTGCAGTCGAGGGTGACATCATCTGGTCGGGTGAACTCGGCTGAACTCGCCGCGTCTCGGCTCATGGGGATGGACACCAGTCTCGTGTGTAAGCGAGGCCTAATTGAGTGCTCACTGGCCCCCAAGTGGGAGTGAGTGAGTGGGAGAGAGAGAGAGAGACATGGCCTCAGGTAGCCTGCCCACACTCATTGTACCAGTGAACTTCTCGCAATTACGCCTGTTAAATAATACAGATTAAAACAGTACACTTTAAATCCATATGGAATGGAAACAAAGCCAGGCGATCTTTCACGAGTCTATGTGAGACTTAGTTCTTGTAGATAAAGTGGAAAATAGACAAAGAACGCGACCTTCCTAAGAGGTACTAATATATTTTCTCTCATTGTATAATAAACCTGCATTTCGTGGTTCGTTTAGTTACATTCTATAGCTGGGTCGAGGTACGGATTACTGCGACTGAAACAGATTATATTTATGAGCTTATGTCCCTTCTGATTCGTATCTCACTGACCCTTCTGTCAGTTTAAGATGAAGGCCTCAGGGAGAATTACAGCAGGAGCAGAATGACAAGAAAATCGATGAGAAAGAGAAACGTGTGTCTGACTCCCCGATTGTAGTGACTATAGCCGAGAACAATGGTTCGGTATAATAATTTCGTGTGGCTATTTCTAGCCGAGTGCAGCCCTTGCAAGGCGGACCCTCCGATGAGTGTGGACGGCATCTGCCATGTGTAGGTAACTGCGTGTTATTGTGGTGGAGGATAGTGTTATGTGTGGTGTGTGACTTGCAGGGATGTTGGAGATAGCACAAACACCCAGCCCCCGAGCCATTGCTTGTTGTTTTAAGGGGCCTACCATCGAACGTCATCGGCCCCCTGAGCCATTGGAATTAACCAATGAAGGTTAAAATCCCCGACCCGGCCGGGAATCGAATCCGGGACCCTCTGAACCGAAGGCCAGTACACTGACCATTCAGCCAACGAGTCGGGCAATGGTTCGGTGACCTAGTAAGAAGTCTCGAGATAGTGAACCGTCCGAAGTTAAGCATGTTCAGTACAGGTAATGTTAATAAACTCATATACAGTTATGTTTTAATCGTCTTAGATCTACTGAAAGGACTGATTTCTTCTTTCTCGTAACAAATTGAGGACTTCCTGGAAACGGAACCGTAGGCCTAATCGATATCGAATTTGTTGGGGATACGTTGCAGTAAGATGAATACACTCGCTGAGATAGTAAGTAGGATGGGACTGGATGTCTTAACTTACAGAGATGTTCTGGGGTGGTTGGCACTGTAATGTGTTGTGTATAAATGATGTGAATTAAGACGATCATTAACACCCAGACTGTCCGGCCCCACGGTGTAGGGGGCAACGCGTCCGCCTGTCAACCGGCGGCCCCGGGTTCGATTTCCGGCCGGGTCAGGGGTTTTTAATTGTAAATGATTAATATCCCTGGCCTAGGGACTGGGTGTTTGTGTCGTACTTAACGTTCCTTTCCTCACATTCAACACTTTACACTTCCGGCATTTATAAAATACACGCACGTTCCTCACATGTGGTGCAAGTAGATCTTTCTAGGTCGACGCCCCGAACAAATAGCATTAAAAGAAAGCACCCAGCCTCTGAGCTAGAAAAATTAAAGCGCAGTAAAAATTCCCAAGCCGGTCGGAAAATCGAACTAGCAAAAATTATTTTTCGGGGAAATATATGTAGATTGCAGTTTAAAAGGTCTGTAGCGACTGAAATATACAGATGTGTAAATTGTTAATTCACTTACATTCGTTTGTAATGTCCTTCACATAGTTGTTTTTAAATAACCGTCGTGTAGAGAACATTGTAACTTCGCTAGAGACAAAAGTGAGTGAGTCTCAAAGTGCCATACATTTTTGGTCAAGTGTCCTACATTTCAGGCTTCTGTGTCCTCTATTTCATCATTGTCATGTGGTAACCGTAATAGTAGATTTGCTCATTCTGGAAATGCTGGGGAATGCTGCAAAAACTGAGCAGACTCCTGTGCAGAAGAATCACCGGGAACTGTTGTGTACCTGGTCACGTCTTTAGTAATGAAATATTATTTCTTGTCGTATTCTTTGATATACAGTACATGTGAATCGAGGAACCGCTGTCCCATCAGAGCAGTTTAAAGATATAAACCGCATTATTTGAATTTCTACGTCACATTTGTAAGCTATATGTATGTACATTTAAAGTGCTACTCGAGGAAAGAAAATACTGTTACGTGCTCATGCCGCGGTAGCCCCCCTCTAGTATTTCCTGAAAAGGATGAGGGCATGTGACGGATGCTCCGGATGCACCCCGAAGATTCTATTATTGCCGAGTAAGTGGCTACGTGGCTTGTGCCTCGCAGCTGTCAGCTTGCATTCTGGAGATAATGGGCTTGAATCCCACTGTCAGCAGCCCTCAAGGTAGTTTTCCATGGTTTCCTATTTTCACACCTTAATTAAGACCACGGTCGCTTCCTTCCCACTCCTAGCCCTTTCCTGTCCCATCATCGCCATAAGACCCATCTCTTTCGGTGCGACGCAAAGCAGACTGAAAAAATCTAGTACTTCATCACTCGGGATATAAAAGCAGGGTCTCCGCGAACAAGAAAGAGTTGTTCGACAGTGTGTGTTGGTGTGTTTGAGCAGACTGTTAGTGTTGAGAGAATGTCGTCGTGATTCTGTATTGGTAGTGATGGAGTCACTTTCGTTGTTTACTGGTTGATGCTAAATTGTGCTGTGTTATTGTCTTGCCGAGCGATATGTTTTTATTTTTTACGATTTGGTTTACGTCGCATCGACACACGGCGACGATGGGTTTTAGGAAAGGGCTAGGAATGGGAAGAAAGCGACCGTAGCCTTAATTACGGAACAGCCCCCAGCATTTACCTGGTGTGAAAATGGAAAACCACGGGAAACCATCTTCAGGTCTGCCGACAGTAGGGTTAGAACCCTCTATCTCCCGAATGCAAGCTGATAGCTACATGACTCAAACCACACAGCTTACTCGCTCAGTCGAGCGATATGTATTAAGTAGTTCAGAGTGTGGGGCAGTCACGTGAATTGATAGTGCGAGTTACCGGTCTTTTGTCATTCATTCTCAAGTATGTTTGTATGTGTGTGCACTACCGTACATTAAATTAGTGGAATAAAAGAGTCAGTGTTTTATTCGTAAATATTGTAATGTTTAAAAACTGATGCATTGCTTTATTTAAACCAGCTGGACTTTTGTTGATATCTCTGTTAGTTTGCGTGTTGTTGAATTTGATGCTGTAAGGTGGGCGAAGCATTGGCATACCATAGCTGTACAGGTACATGTTTTTATGAAAATCCACAGCCTGCTTCCAGTCATTCGACCGGGTCAGGAATGGAATGAATGAAGCCCCCATCTAGCGGCGAGGATAGGAATTGTACCGGCTGCCGAAGTCTGTCGCACTCCTCTGGGGCTATGATTAATGAATAAAAGATGAAATAAAGTGATATTGGAGAGTGTTGCTGGAATGAGATATGGAAGGGAAAACTCGAGTACCCGGAGAAAACCCTGTCCCGCCTCCGCGTTGTCCAGCACAAATCTCATGGAGTGACCGGTATTTCAACCACAGAACCCAGCGGTGAGAGGCCGGCGCGCTGCCGCCTGAGCCACGGAGGCTCTACATGTTTTACTCTATCCCTTATTCCCCAATGTGTACGTCCTTTCTCATACAAAGAGTACGTTTTCTCCGGAAGTATCAGTTCCTTTAACAGCAAAATTTTCAGTATACGTTCTTTCATTGTTGTGCATCAATCTGAATTTACAGTAAAAATAATAGGAGTAGTCGTAGTAGTAGTAAACCGACTGAACTATAGGTATGCAACACTGATCAATATTCTTCCATACAAGCCTACATGTCCGCCTCTGTGGTGTAGTGGTTAGCGTGATTAGCTGCCACTCCCGGAGGCCCGGGTTCGATTCCCGGCTCTGCCACGAAATTTGAAAAGTGGTACGAGGGCTGGAACGGGGTCCACTCAGCCTCGGGAGGTCAACTGAGTAGAGGTGGGTTCGATTCCCACCTCAGCCATCCTGGAAGTGGTTTTCCGTGGTTTCCCACTTCTCCTCCAGGCGAATGCCGGGATGGTACCTAACTTAAGGCCATGGCCGCTTCCTTCCCTCTTCCTTGCCTATTCCTTCCAATCTTCCCATCCCTCCACAAGGCCCCTGTTCAGCATAGCAGGTGAGGCCGCCTGGGCGAGGTACTGGTCATACTCCCCAGTTGTATCCCCCGACCAAGAGTCTGACGCTCCAGGACACTGCCTTTGAGGCGGTAGAGGTGGGATCCCTCGCTCAGTCCGAGGGAAAAACCGAACCTGGAGGGTAAACAGACGATGATGATGATGACAAGCCTACATCATCGCTGTGTGTATGACATTTGTTGGCTTATTTTCGGTATAGCGTGAGTAGTATTGTGTGCTTCGTTAGATCAATGACTGGTAACCTTGGGGTAAGTGTGTATATGGGAAACGTAGGAACATCCCTCCTTAGTTATACAGCATTACTGCCAAAACAACTAAGAAAACTGGTTGTTTTACGCAACATTTGATATCGTGAAACCACGGGACATCCAATTTCATGTGACTGTTGACATCGTGGTCATAGCCACAAAATATTCATTTTTCCGGGACTGTTGTTATTATTAGACCTTATTATTATTATTATTATTTACAATTTGCTTTATGTCGCACCGATACAGATAGGGCTTATGGCGACGATGTTGGTATTGTAATCATAGCCATGGGACATCCAGCTGTACGTGACTGTTGATATTTCGATTAAAGTCACAGAACCTCCAGTTTTACGCGACGGTTGATACATGATCATAGTCACGGAACCTCCAGTTTTACGTGATTGTTGATATTATAATAATAACCACGGAACCTCCAGCTGTACGTGACTGTTGATATTATAATAATAACCACGGAACCTCCAGCTGTACGTGACTGTTGATATTATGACCATAGTCATGGAACCTCCAGTTTTACGCGACTGTTGATACATGATCATAGTCACGGAACCTCCAGTTTTACGTGACTGTTGATATTATAATAATAACCACGGAACCTCCAGCTGTACGTGACTGTTGATATTATTATAATAACCACGGAACCTCCAGCTGTACGTGACTGTTAATATTATAATAATAACCGCGGAACCTCCAGTTTTACGCGACTGTTGATATTATAATAATAACCACGGAACCTCCATCTGTACGTGACTGTTGATATTATGATCATAGCCACTGCACCTCCAATTTTACGTGACTGTTATGATCATAGCGATGGGAAATCCAGTTTACGTTACTGTTGATATCGTGATCGTGGCCAAGGGACATTCAGTTTTACGTGGAATCCGACCCATAGGAACGTGACTTTTCGTTTCTCAAATTCAACGTGCATTATTTAAGGATTAACACCAGTACGTTAGCTCTCGGATCTTCTTTTAATGCCGGACTATGGAGGTAACTGAGCTATCACTCAATTTCACGGTATTATTTCAAACTCTGGTTTAGTACCCTGTGGTTTGTCACTTGACCACGCTGTAAACCCCACCAATGAAAATGTACTAATTTTTTGTTTCTTGTTTCTGATACTGGGACGTGTAAATACATAATGAACGGTTTCTTCGCCCGGTTTTTTGTGCCACGTTCCGCACTTAGACCTGTCATCATGAATGAGGGTGAGCCAGCTGTTTGTTTAGAAGCCTGTAGTTCTCAGTGGCAAGAGAGGAGGGAATTCCGTGATGATGTCCAGAAGGAGAACGCTTAGTACGTCTGGGGACTTGTTTAGTGTGGAGCTTGTGTTCTTACAGTATTTGTATTAGTGCACGTATATGAGATTAGTGTAGACTAGAATGCCACGTAAAGAATATGAATCTGGGCCAGGTGGATCATTTCAAGTACTTGACGTGTGTTCTCCCAGAATGATGGTCTATCAAGGTGCAGCGAAACTAATGCAGTTATCCCGCAGTTGTGGTCAACTGTAAGAAAGAAGTCAACTGTCGGAGGGAATAATTTCTTTACACTGGTCTGTTATCTAACTGACTTTGCTATACGGGAGTGAAAGGTGGGTGGACTCAGGATATATCATTCATAAAATAAAGTTAACACACATGAAGGTAGCGAGAATGATCGCTGGTACAAACAGGTGCTAAACAATTGTAGACAGGTACACGTAATGAATAGATAGATTCTAAGTTAGGAGTAAACTCGGTGGATAAACTTTTGCGTATAAACCAGCTTTGGTGGTGGGATCTTGTGAGGAGATTGGAGGAGGATACAGTATTTTAACTGTGGTCTCGAGCATGGTGTGTAAGAGAAGTAGAGGGAACCACGGGGAGGATGGTTAAACACGGTTTATAATGATTTAGGCCTAATGATAAAAATGTTTGGAACTATCGAGGCCACAGAGCTAGTTGCAATAGAGGATTCGGAGGTGCTTAGTTAATTCATGGAGGCTTGAAGACTAAACACTGAAAGGCGTTGGGGCCTACTTCTGTATTTTTTGCTATTAGTTTTACGTTGCACCGACCCAGATAGGTCTTATGGCGACGATGGGATAGGAAAGGCCTAGGAATGGGAAGGAAGCGGCCGTGGCCTTAATTAAGGTAAAGGTAGCTGTCATGTTGCATTCGGGAGATGGTTGGTTCGAACCCCACTGTCAGCAGCCTTGAAGATGGTTGTCCGTGGTTTCCCCTTTTCACACCAGGAAACTGCTGGGGCTGTACCTTAATTAAGGTCACAGTCACTTCCTTCCTCCTTCTAGCCTTTTCCTACCTCATCGTCGCCATAAGACCTATCTGTGTTGGCATGACGTAAAGCAAATTTAGTGTATGTATAATTGAGGCAACAAGATGGTTAATTTACAGGCTTGGGCCATCCTAGCCATCACCCTTGGGCTCTGTCTGTATTTATAAGACATCCCCGACAGACTGTGTTATTGTGGGATCCACATTGATTGGCGTTTATTTTGAGCAAGGGATTTGGGAGGAAGAGATCGTGGCCTTTGAGGAGGGGACCCTACCAGTATTTGCTCGGAAATAAAGCAAGTCATCTCCGTACAGGCCATGAAGGCCCTTGGAGGAGTGGAAGGTAAAGGCTTCCACTATCCGTAACCTCAGCACTTGATGGAGTTGAGTGGTTAGCTCTAAGCCCGGCCTTCCTTCCCCCCCAGGAATTAACCTGGTACTCATTTTTGGTGTAGGCTGAGTGAACCTCAATCTCAGGGCTATGAGCACCTCCGGAAGTGGAAGTCTAGTTTCTTAAATTTTACGACTTCCTGAAGGGGATTCGAACCCACGTCCTTCCGGGCGAACCGAGCACGCCTTTACCGCCTCGGCCAGGCAGCCCCTGCTTGGAAATAAAGGCGGAGATATTTCTAGATCTAGGATGACTGATAGCAAGATTCGACGGCACGGATATCCAAAACATGTCCTAAGTTTTGTTAGGAATAGATTTTCTCCGAATCACAGTGAGACATTTTCTCAAGGTTCGTTTGGAGAGAAGGTAAAGTAATTTGTAGACCTGATTTTTTTTACAGTCTGTTTTACGTCTCACTGTCACAGATAGGTCTTATGGCGGCAATGGGATAGGAAAAGGCTAGGCATGGGAAGGAAGCGGCCGTGGCCTTAATTAAGGTACAGCCCTAGAATTTGCCTGGTGTGAAAGTGGGAAACGACGGAAAACCATCTTCAGGGCTGCCGACAGTGGGGTTCGAATCCATTACCTCCCGAATGCAAGCTCACAGTTGCACGCCCCTAGGAGTCCGTCGTCTGCAATATCATTTATTTAGCCAAAGTTTGATATATTTATCAGTTTTAGGTCAATTCAAGATGATATCAGTAGTTTTTAGCTTTCGTGTCTGTTTGTTTGTTTGTTTGTTTGTTTGTTTGTTTGTTTGTTTGTTCCACCGTCACGAGTAAACGGCTGAATAGATCTCGACCAAACTTCATATTTAGAGTCTACTCATACAGGAGCAGGTTTCGATATGCATAAAACTCACCGAATAGACTGGGGGTTTATAGGAAGGCCAGGAGTGTGTTTCTTAAATTTTCTCTTATACTATTGAATATATTGCGACCAAACTTTATATTTAGAGTCTACTCATACAGGAGCAGGTTTCGATATGTATATCACTTAAATTCACTGAATAGTCGCGGTGTTTAAAGGAAGACTAGAAGAGTTTTTTTTTTAAATTTTATCTTACATTATTGAATATATCTCGACCAAACTTCATATTTAGAGTCTACTCATCCAGAATCGAGTTTCGATATGCATATCATTTAAAAATCACTGATTAGGCTAGGGGTTTATACGAAGGCCAGGAGAGATTTTTTCCATTTTCTCTTACACTATTGAATATATGTGGACCAAACTTCATATTTATAGTCTTCTCATCCAAGCGCAGGTTTCAATGTGCATACGATTTAAAAATCACTAAACAGACTGGGGGTTTATACGAAGACCTGAAGAGTTTTTTTCCATTTTCTCTTATACTATTGGCAATATTTAGACCGAACTTCCTATTTAGTCTTCTCATACAGGAGCAGGTTTCAGTATATATATAGGCTATCATTTAAAAATCACTAAAGAGAGTAGGGGTTTACATGAAGACCATTAGAGTTTTCTTCAATTTTATCTTACACAACTGACCATATCTCTGCCAAACTTCATATCTATAGTACTCATCCAGAAGCATATCATTTAAAAATCACTTGAATAGATTGGTGACCGAGCTCGATAGCTGCAGTCGCTTAAGTGCGGCCAGTATCCAGTAATCGGGAGATAGTGGGTTCGAACCCCACTGTCGGCAGCCCTGCAGATGGTTTTCCGTGGTTTCCCATTTTCACACCAGGCAAATGCTGGGGCTGTACCTTAGTTAAGGCCACGGCCGCTTCCTTTCCATTCCTAGGCCTTTCCTATCCCATCGTCGCCATAAGACATGTCTATATCGGTGCGACGTAAAGCAAATAGCAAAAAAAATAGATTGGGAGTTTATAGATTGACTAGAAGTGTTCCTTTTTCAGTTTTCTCTTACACTGTTGATTATATGTAAAATCTGTAGACTATAAGTGGAACGCCCCTTCAGTTTAAATAACTTTTGTTATGTACATCATTTCTCTTACTCTTCAAATGACGGAAAAATGACTAGTTTCTACGAGCTTCATGCTCTGCAGCCAGTGACGGACACCCTGGCAGACCTACAGTTACTTGAAGGATCCATAACAGGAGAAAATCAGGGGATGCATCGTATTTCTCTCGGCTTTATAATTACCCCCACCTAATGTATCTGAACACCGAGGTAACATGAGTTAGAACTTTCCCCTTTGATCTCTAGGTGTCTGTCTGTATGGTTATCTATCTGTTTGTATATTCTTAAAAGTGGAAAACTGCTGGACTTATTTCAACCAAACTACGTATTTGGAATCTACTCACTCAGGATTGAGTTATCAGATGCATATGATGCCATGGTAATCACATAGAGTTGGTATTTGTAGGAAGATTATTCTCAAATATTTTCGTTAACACTAGTTCCATCAAAATACTGTATACAACAAATGTTTGAGAATACGTTACTTCCGTTCCTTTATGCCTTGTACGTATTTATCGTACGACGGATAATAACGCAGATGATTACAAAATTTTGGATTTTTAGTTAAACTCCCGTGGGACATGTTGTGCATGTCACTTCAAGATTTATAACGGGAAAATTTAAAGAGTCTGTGGTGTATTGGTTAGCGTGATTAGCTGCCACTCCTGGAGGCCCGGGTTCGATTTCCGGCTCTGCCACGAAATTTGAAAAGTGATACGAGGGCTGGAACGGGGTCCACTCAGCCTCAGGAGGTTAACTGAGTAGAGGTGGGTTCGATTCCCACCTCAGCCATCCTGGAAGTGGTTTTCCGTGGTTTCCCACTTCTCCTCCAGGCAAATGCCGGGATGGTACCTAACTTAAGGCCACGGCCGCTTCCTTCCCTCTTCCTTGTCCGTCCCATCCAATCTTCCCATCCCTCCACAAGGCCCCTGTTAAGCATAGCAGGTGAGGCCGCCTGGGTGAGGTACTGGTCATTCTCCCCAGTTTCATTCCCCAACCCAAAAGTCTGAAGCTCCAGGACACTGCCCTTGAGGCGGTAGAGGTGGGATCCCCCGCTGAGTCCGAGGGAAAAACCGACCCTGGAGGGTAAACAGATTACGAACGAAATTTAAAGAGCCATTTTACTGTTTTCGACAGGACAGGTATTAAGAGAGGTATCGTCAATGTCAGAGCGCCACGACAGTTTGTCAGAGATACAATATGCAATCTGAGAACGACGGAGGATTTCGCACAACTTCGGACCAGGAACTGTACCGTACAATAAATTCGGAAATCTTCATCATGGAAATGGAAAATCAACAGCATGAATTACATCTAAATACAATAATTCACCCTGACAGGTAATGACATTTCAACTCTAGATTAGGTAACATTTTTGATGTCAATGAAATCAAGTCCTCAAATAGAAAAGCTACTATGATTTAATCAAGTTCACAGGTTTTTTAGAGATGGATGCACAATCGGAGGATACACATTTGCAATTCGCCGGGAGGCCTTACTCATGGTACAATTATTATTATTATTATTATTATTATTATTATTATTATTATTATTATTAATTTTATTATTATTATTATTATTATTATTATTATTATTATTATTATTATTATTATTATTATTGTACAGGGGTACACCTTCTCTAGCCAGTTAAATTGCGCGCCTTCTATAAAGCCATCTATGTAATCTATCTTGAACTGATGTTATGCAAGATGATAGGGGTTTTTAACCGTTAGATATCTCTGTCATCGGTTTTGTTGCTTCCCTAACGGGTCGAAATCTAATTAATTTATTAAGAAATGCGTATTGTGACAGGTGGAAAATCTTACGTTTTGAAGTTTGTTCTGTTAATGTGTAAAAGTTTTCAACACTTCTACTGGTTCCTTCTCCAGTTAAGTGCGGCGTGTCCTAACGGAGGCAGGGGCCGCGGGTGGCTTTCAGAAGACCCAGCAAAGCAAGGTATTGGCAGAATTTTCATAACATGTGATAGCTCCGGCAGATAGCTTGAGGAAAAGTTTCCAAACTTCTTTTATTTGTGTTAAGTTCTAAATTGAGTGGTTTAAATGTAGAATTTCGGCAAGTATGAAGACTCTGTTCTCTTCCCTACTGGGAAACATGTAAACTAAGGGAACAAAGAGTGACTACCTCCTGTTGATTCCCATTCAGACTGGAATGGGGTGACTAAGATTTCTAAACCTCAAAATTTCTTAACACTATCTTGGCATTTAATGTTTCTTACTTAGCCTCTGCAGAATAGGCTTAGCCTATGTATCATTGGGCCATAGGCCCACTTAGAGTTTTTAACCATTTCTATAAGGAGGGAAATAGTTTGACCTCCTATACTTTTGTTTATAGCAGATCACGTATAACCTTTTCCTTTTACACTAAGGCCTGGTAGTATGGGCAGTCATGCTCCTGTTTATTTGATAATTGTGTGAGGTGTGAAGTTCCCGTTAAGAAGAGTAAGTTATAAAACTGTTCTGCAGAAGATAAGCCCAAATCAGGGCTGCGTGACTATAAATACCTTATTTGAAGATTGTCAGGTATAACCCTGTGCGCTGTAAGAAATGTATGCCTCTGAGAGGCTGGACTATACAGTGTGATACAGCAGCCCCTTCCAATATAGTTTGCTGCAGCCCAACTGACGTGCACATGGTTATAGGAGTGCTATTCCCCTGCAGGCGTACTGTATGGTACTAATGTTCAGTGAGCACATTTTGCGCACGATTCTGAACCATAGCGAAATGTTATATCATCCGTTCGCAAAACATGACGCCTTGAAATCATGAAGCAACGTCCTTTTACAATGTAACTATGTTAATGTGTCGTGCCTCGTGACCGGGTGTAACGAAGAGGGGGATCAAATCATAAAACTAGGTAACAGTGCAATAACGAATGTCTTAAACACTGAACCGGATGGCGTAGGTACTCTGCTCTCGTCGTAGTACCAGCGTGTTTCCAGCAGTGTAGTGTAGCGGATGTGGTTAGATGTTCGGCTAGCAATGTACGGAATGTGCCAGCGGCGGATCGAATCCAGCTTCGTTCAAATGTTTTTGCATCGGTATGATGTTAGAATACGTAAACACAGACCCACGTTTGCCACATTCAAACAGTATAATGATCCTGTTATTCATCTTGTGCCCTGAGCATATTCCGCTGGTTAGGGCCTGAATGTACTGTAATCTCTGCTTGTCATTCGGCATGTTTTCCACAGAGGAATAAGTTGACATGCTCCTCATTTATGGGGAGGCAAGACAAAACGCGTGCAAGGCGCTACGTCTGTACTATGAATGGTATCCCGACAGGCGACACCCGGCTGCTACGACATTTCGCCGTGTTAATTAATTAATTTCGTGTGGGTATTTCTAGCCGGGTGGGCGGCATCTGCCATGTGTAGGTAACTGCGTGTTATTGTGGTTTAGGATAGTGTTATGTGTGGTGTGTGAGTTGCAGGGATGTTGGGGACAGCACAAACACCCAGCCCCCAAGCCATGGAGCTCTTGGTAAAGCTCAAGATGCTATGGGTAGAATTTCTGTTCATGCAGTAGTCGCCAGACGGACGGCTGGCTCGTGTTCACCTGTCATGCAGTCGCCCTTGTACTGATGTGTGGATTATTACGAGCTGCCTTCAGAATTACTTCTTCTGTTTCACCCGATGTAACGGTTCTATCGCGGACTGGTGGCTGGTTGGAAATCCCGCCTGTTGACCTTAGGTGTCTTTCAACACGGCGGAATGTCCGACTCATTAGCTAATGGTCAGCGTACTGGCCTTCGGTTCAGAGGGTCCCGGGTTCGATTCCCGGCCGGGTCGGGGATTTTAACCTTCATTTCTTCGAGGGCCATTGGACGGGCCAACGCTACATGCACTTTCTGCGTCAGGAACTCCCACTGCTACTGGAGGATGTGCCCTTGCACGATTGTTTGACGATGTGTTTGCAACAGGATAGAGATCCACCACGTTCGACTTTGCCCATTAGTAATCAGTAGAACGAGGAACTGCCCGGGAAATTGATAGGACAAGGCGGTTCTGTTACCTGGCCCGCTAGACCACCGGATTTAACGCCGTTAGACTTCTTTTTGTGGGGATATTTGAAGAACGCCGTTTACACTCAAGCGCCGCAAAACCCCGACCAGGTCTGGCAACTCATCACGGACGCCTGCCGAGCAATTACACCTGGGATGCTTCAGCGCGCAAGGCGATCTATTGGACACCGGGCCCGAATGTACATAAACCAAAACGGTCATCACATCGAGCATTTGCTGCGATAAAATATTGTCAGGGCAGTTGTGTTCTTATTATTTCCGGTCCGCATGTGTCCGGCCTGCTAACTAATTGGCCCTTCTTAGGACCACAAACACATTCATTCACATACAATTTGCATGAAAGCGGGTATTGAACTTACATTGCGTGCGGTACGTATTAAACAAATATTTCAAAAAATTGTAATCTTCCCCCCCGGACTCGAACCTCCCACGTGGCACGCATGACCGCTCCACCACCAACTACCCTACGGTTCCGTACGGCATACTGGGCAGCTTATAGCAAGTATTAGGTTTACTGCGGTCACAATATCAATTCAGTGTTTCGCCGGCGTGTCAGGTTCATATTATCTAGAAGACACACGCATGTCTTCCGGTGTTTAATACGAGTATAACATTACGGCGTCCTATCATGGTGAGGCGGTAAATACCAAGACATCCGGTTGTGTTGTCTGAGCATACCGGCAGGGCAGATGTTTTCAGGACGGAATGAATATTGTGGGTTGCATAAAACTACATTGAAAGGGGCGGTTGAATCACGCTGTATTAACTTTTGGAGCTTAGACTTTTAGGCTATGTAAGTGAGTGGAGCGAACATTCTCTTATAAAATAGTGTACCTGTTCAAAGCTATAATGCTCATCACTTTGTATATTGTCGTGTTGATAATTCTCTGTAGATTTTGTACCTGATTTTCGGACTCATAGTCCGCTGTTGTTATCGGAGCTGACGAGCTCATTTTTATTCTATTTCACAGTTATTTGTTCCAAATCTTCTATTTATCAAATTTTAAACTCAAAAAAGGAAAGAAATAAAATTTCGAATTCCGTTAAGTTCTACTCTTGTTAATTACTTGTCCACCCATTTACCCCTCACCTTCTTATCCCTCCGTGAGCCACGGAGACCGCGGATCAATTATTATTATTATTATTATTATTATTATTATTATTATTATTATTATTATTATTATTATTATTATTATTATATAATTCGCTGGGGCCATCAAGGACCACGTTAAGTCTTGTTGCATTTGACACTGAACTTGGCCTTCTTTAGAGCACAAATTTCCCTCATTCTTTGTGAGTGGGCCTGCTTACGCTCCTCTGTCCAAGGGGCATCGTGTCTTCTCTTCGGTTGCTCGTCTCGGTTTAGCCCGTTCGTCAATATTTTCTTGCGGAAGAGATCTCTGTTAAGGGTGTCTTCAGCTGAGATATGTAGCATTTGCAGGTCTTCTTTGGTATTTCTAAACCGGGGAATTGTGGTTTTGGGGTTTGAATCAAAAAAATTATTATTATTATTATTATTATTATTATTATTATTATTATTATTATTATTATTATTATTATTATTATTATTATTATATTTCATTGCATTATTCGTTTTACTTACAGGGTTGGTTTCTCCCTCGCACTCAGCGAGAGATCCCACCTCTACCACCTCATGGGCAGTGTCCTGGAGCGTGAGATTTTTAGGTCGGGCATACAGCTGGGGATGAGGAATAGTACTTCGCCCAGGTGGCCTCTCCTGCTGTGCTGAACAGGGGCCTTGTGGGGGGATGCGAAGATTGGAATAGACAGACAAGAAAGAGGGAAGGTACCGGCGCTGGCCTTAAGTTGGGTATCATCCCGTCATTTTCTGGAGGAAAAGTGGGAGACCACGGTAAACCACTTCGAGGATGGCTGAGGAGGGAATCGATCCCTTCTCTACTCAGTTAACCTCCCAAGGCTGAGTGGACCCCGTTCCAGTCCTCGTACCACTTTTCAAATTTCGTGGCAGAGCCGGGAGTCGAACTCGGGCCTCCGGGAGTTAGCAAAAAGGGTAATCCTCTCCCAACGAGTGGATTCAAATACCCCAACATTGGAGACAGAAGCAGAATCTCGCCTGCTGCGTTAGACAGCTGCCTTAGCCGCCCAATACATGGCACTGTAAGAATAATATTACCGGAGTCATAATGTTGCGTCAAACTTACGGTTGTTACAAGGTACATAAGTACTGCCTCGGGAGGAAATACTTCCGTTTATACGCGGGGAATATTACGGATACATGCTTTGTCCTTTTCATATCATATTATCATAATCTAAGCCTTTTAATTTTATGGGCAATCTTTATTCCCCATAAGAAATACGTCAATGACTGAATGTAGTAATATATGACAGCACGCACCTTCATCCACACACCTGCGTGAACGGTGCTTCACTTCAAATGCTATTTGCTTAGCTGAACGTTCGCGCTGTAGCCCGAGTCAGACTTCGCCTTTGAACACGTGACTCCTCGAGCTTGGCGCATGTCGGGTCGGCTCGATACCGCTCGAACACGGGTATCGTTTGCCCATCACTATCAAACACCTCATTGTTTGAGAAGCCTTTTTCGTGGACAGTCGAGATTTTCTTCTGATGACGCAGAGCACAGTTCTCTGCGAAACGTAAAGAATTTTCTTGACACGGCATTAGCCCAAAAGCCTATATCATGTCTATAACTAAATTGTAAAACAGTTGAAAATACAATTTCCAGGATTTCATTTTTGTAACGACATTGAACTGTCTGAGACAGTGTATAGCAGGTTAGTAAATTATCCTTTACAGATATACAATGCTGCGCACTTACGGGTTAATTGGCGCCTCATAACGTCTACCCTTCATGTCACCCAACATAGAGGTCGACGGTTGCGGAGTGGGCTTCGGCTGGTACGACGGCTCTTCATTCCGACCGACCAACCGAGCAGAGGAGGGGTGGTCGCGGCTCTACGCCTCTACATTCGGGAGACGGAGAGAGGCTGGCCCCCACCGTCGACTGTCGTGAGAATGGTTTTCCGTGGTTTTCCTTTCTCCTGCACTAAGGCGAATGCCGGAACAGTTCCTAGTACAGGCCACGGCCGCCAACCCCCTCGCCTTCTCCACACGTCTCGATCACCATAACAAATCTCCTGGCCTGAGAGACAGCGTCACCGTCCAAGAGGCCCGCCTCCCCCTTCAGGGGAGTAATGAAAACATTTTAGTAGTAGTAGTAGTAGCCAACATAGAAAGAGTCGCGCCACGCCAAGTACAGACGAATGACTGCCCTGTAATAATGCCACCTAGTGAACTCACAGGTTTTCTACAACCTAACCTATCAATGCACTCCTATCGAAACTACCCTGAACATTTTCCGAGAGAACGAACATCTTCTAGAAAGGCTATACGCAAGATAAAACACAGCAGCGACTTTTAATTTAAGGTTGAAAAGTATGCATTAGGGAAACGTGCAGGACCAAAAGGAATTTGTCATTCGAGTTGATATTGGAGATATGGAATTGTGCCAACATATAAAATAACATGTCCTGACTGACCGACTGACTGACTTATTCATCATCGCCGAGCCAAAACTACTGGACATAAATGAAATTTTGGGGATACATTCATATTAGGGTGCAGAGAGGATTTTTGGATATTCCGTCTCTAAGGGGTGAAAAGGGGATGATTTTTTAAAATGAGGATTGGTATTTGGAATCTCCTTTAAAAATAAAGAAACGTGTACTTTTTTGTTTTCGGAAAATCCCATTAAGGGGGTGAAAAAGGGGGAAAATGGGTTGAATACCTTTTATGGGGACACTTATATTTCAAAAACTGAAGATGTTACAGACATGAAAATTGGTATTTGGAATCTCCTTTGAAAATTAAGAAACACGTATTTTTGTGTTTTTGGAAAATCCCATGAACAGGAATGACAAACGGGGTGAATTTTTGAAAATTATCTCAGACACGTAATATATTACAGACTTGATAATTGGTATTTGCAATCTCCTGTAAAAGTAAAGAAACATAGATAATTTGTTTTCGGAAAATCCACTTAAGGGGAACTGAAAAAGGGGGTGATTCTTTAAATTAGCATATCTACTGTATATCTCAAGAACTTAATGTTACAGACGTGAAAATTGGTATCTTGACTCTCTTTTAAAAAATCAAGAAATGCGTATCTTTTTGTTTTCAGAAAATCCACTTAAGGGGGGTGTGAAAGAATTGAAAAATTAGTTGAATTATTGTATGAGAATACTTATATCTAAGAAAACTAAATATATTACAAACAAGAAAATTGGCATTTGGAATCTCCTTTAAAAAAGAAACACGCATTGTTGGGGGAAATCAATTTGTGGGGGTGGGGATGAAAAGGGAGTTTTTTACGAATATACGTATATCTCAAACACTGAAGATGTTACAGTCGTGATAAGTGGTATTTAGAAGCTTCTTTATACGTAAAGACACACTTTTTTCAGAAAACTCACTTAAGGGGGGAGTGTGAAAGGAAGTGAAAAGAAATTGAATTCCCTTCATGGAGAAACTTATATCTCAAAAATTGAAGGTTACAGACGTGAAAATTGGTATATGGAATCTCCTTTGCAAATAAAGAAACGCGCACTTTTTTGAGGGGGGGGGGAGAATGAACTTAACATGGGGGGGGGGGGGTGAAAAAGGAATTGAATTCTGTTTATGAGGATACTTATATCTCAGAAACTGAAGATGTTACAGACGTGAAAACTGATATTTGGAATCTCCTTTTAAAATACAGAAACAATGCATTTTTTGTTTTCGGAAAGTCCACTTAAGGGGAGGATAGGGGTGGAAAGAAGTGAAGAAGAAGTTGAATTATTTTTATGAGGATACATATATCTCAAAAACTGAAGGTGTTTCAGACGTACAAACGTGAAAACTGGTATTTCGAATCTCCTTTAAAATTAACTAAACACATTTTTTGTTTTCGGAAAATCCACTTAAGGGGATGAAAAGAATTGAAAAAGCGGGTTAATTTGTAAAATGAGGTAAAAAGAAGTGAAAAAAAAGTTGAATTATTTTTCATGTGGGTACTTATATTTCAAAACTGAAGATGTTACAGACGTGAAAATTGGTCCTTGGAATCTCCTTTAAAAATAAAGAAACGTGTATTTTTTGGTTTGCGGAGAATCCACTTAGATGGATTTGGGGGTGGGGGAAGGACTAATAAAGGGGTTGAATTGTTTATAGGGATACATACATCGTAAAAACTGAATATGTTCCAGATGAGAAAATAGGTGTTTGGAATATCCTTGAAAAATAAGGAAATATATTTATCTATTTTTTTCGACCAGAGTACAGTACAGTTCTATGTCGCATGGTCGTCTTTACCCCAAAAGGTAATACCACAAACGTGGTTTACAAAGAGTTTCTGTGGTAAATGAATCTCAGTTTCTCAGTGAGTTTGTATACTTTAGGGATTTTCTGATAATGTATTAGTGCAATGTTGAGGAACGATTACTTTTATTAAATTTCACGACCGAGCTCGATAGCTGAAGTAGCTTAAGTGTGGCCAGTATCCAGTAATCAGGAGATAGTAGGTTCGAACCTCATTGTCGGCAGCCCTGAAGGTGGTTTTCCGTGGTTTCCCCACTTTCACACCAGGCAAATGCTGGGGCTGTACCTTAATTAAGGCCACGGCCGCTTCCTTCCCACCGTCGCCGAAAGACCTAACTGTGTCAGTGCGACGTAAGGCAAATAAAAAAAATCCACGCGAGCAAAGCCGCGGATAACTGCTAGTTTCCTATATGCAAAGCAGGTTAGAGCTTAATTAAAAGATTGTATTTATGACTTGCGGCCTGGTGATGATCATACAGCCAGCACAAATGCATAGTCTGAACCAGATTATACAGTAGAAAATTGACAGGACAAGTACATATCACATACGCCTTACAATTTGCACCGGTGAAAGTTCTCACCATGTCCTGCACAGATATTCAGAATGGATCAGAGTTGATCGGTGGATGGCATGTTTGAGGTCCCAAGCTTGCGTTCAGAGTTAATGAAGTTAGGTGAGGAGGGTTCGCAGTGTGTATTATATGCAAAGGCCTGTATTCTTCAGATACTTTGTGATGTTTGGGACATCACTGCATGTTTTCAATTATTGAACTATATATTCAATTGATAAGATGTATATATTTAATCACTGATAGGTCATGTTTAAATTAATATATGTATAGGGAAGGGTTTTATCATCCATTTCAATCATCATTTCATTTCTTTGTATCCTGGCTATAACATATTCTGAACGAACAAATTATTGGGTAAAGTATTTCAACATCATTCATATTTATAACTTGCAGTAAATTTTCCAATAGCCGTTGTGAGGTGACCAGAGTCAGCAGGCTAATTTCAGCCCATTTCCAGGTAAAGTACGTCATCTAGGTTACGAGAGACCTCACCCTCTCTACTTCATGAAGAGACAGTTGATACATTATAAACGCCCACTTTTCGAACTTAGCTACCTGACGCTTTATTTCAGCGGGAAAGTTCAGCCTATGTGAATGAACGTAATGAAGCAACGTGATGGATTCACAGCAATACATAGGAGAAGGGATGAGACCTCGAATCTTACTGGACCATGTGATATGGCTGATGGAAGGTAACTTTTGAACGGATATACTTCGGAGACAAGAGCTGGAGAGGACATTCTGATTCTGATTCTCACTCTTGGAAGACACTCTTACTACGATTCTACGTCTGCACATCGGAGAAGATTTTAACTTAGTTCACTTCGCATCTGAGTAGTACCGTAGGATACTACTCAAAAGTTACTCACATTGGGACTTGTTATCTCAATGACGAGAGGTAGTCAACGGGAGACCGGTTTTGACTAGTATAGGGAAGGAGAGCTTTTATTATGAATTTAGCTACACTCCTGTTCCGTAATACGGAAGAATACAAGTGTATTCTCTCCATGAACATAACCCATGGTGGTTTTGCATTTAAAATTAGGACTCATTACGACTTTATGTAAGGAGTAAAGTAGGAAGTGTTAAAGGCTGGAAATGCATAAGTAGGACTGGAATCCAACAACAGATGAGGCAGCCGGTACGAGATCCACACATCATCAGCTTCAAGACAACAGAGTCTACATATGGTGAGCTTATGGCATAAGTTACTGCAAGTCTTCGCGCAACAGTTCATTTTCTTAGAGTTAATTTCATTCACTTTTTCTTTTGCTTCCGTAAGTTCAGATTTCGTTAATACGCCGTTACGTCACGTTTTTCATCCTAATAAATAGCTGTTTTAATTTGTATGTTCTGAAATTATTATTAATGATCCTTAAATTCCAAGTTAGTGTACTTAATGAATTTGTGTCCCGTCACCCTACCCCTGGGAGTGTTTTGAGTCTCATTACGTATTATTATTATTATTATTATTATTATTATTATTATTATTATTATTATTATTATTATTATTAATTATCAACTTTCGTTTTCAAGCCATAAGCTTGAAGACTGGCGCCCATGGGATATTGTTTATGGAGAAACAATGTAATATTATTTATTTATATTAATATTAAAGTGACCCGCCACGTTATCATTTTGTCAAACATCTGTGGGCCAAGTGGGTACGTCACAACTTCTGGCTGGTGGAGTACACTACGGTGCGTTTTGTAGCAAGTAAAGATGACATTCTGGTTGGTAGTGGTTCTTGTGGACAATTCTGCTGTTGTATTTAGGAACGTTTGTTGCCGGTTAGTAAATCGGTTGCGCTGAAAAACAATGTAATCAGGTTCTCCGAGGACACTCCGTCAACCTGTACAGTACTGAGTTTCGGCAACATGAATACGGAATAAATGACTGAGAAAGCTACCGTGGTTGAGTCTGATTCTGGTGATCCTTGTTATATATCACCTGTTCGAATTCCATTTAGACAACCAAGGCTCTGGCGATGGACGAGGTTGTATCGACAATATTGTAAATGATGTTGCTTGGATACAATTCTCTCTTCGTTCCACATATCGTGTGCTCGTTGTTTTGCCATACGAGTGCAGTCTATTGGATGTAAAGCACATCTAGGAAGTTGGCTTGATACTGGTGCTTGTTTTTTAAGAACTTGCTTCACGTCGCACCGACACAGATAGGTTTTATGGCGACGGTGGGATAGGAAAGGCCTAGGAGTTGGAAGGAAGCGGCCGAGGCCTTAATTAAAGTACAGCCCCAGCATTTGCCAGGTGTTTAAAGTGGGAAACCACGGAAAGCCATCTTCAGGGCTGCCGACAGTGGGGATCGATCCCACTATCTCCCGGATGCAAGCTCACGGCTGCGCACCCCTAACCGCACGGCCAACTTGCACGGTGTTGTGCTTGTTTGGTGATGTTCTCTACATATTCATTGCAGATAATTCCGCTGAGGGATTATATCCATACAAGAATGGCAAAAAAAACTCGGTCGGTTCCGTCTTGATATTTTCTCGAATATGTTAATAATTTTATCGACTCCATATCGCACCGGATTCATTATTGTTGGAGCTCGGAGTGGCTAAACCCTGCACTGACCTGTGTCCACATGTACGCACAGAGGACCCGAACGTATTATCATCCTATCACTACCATGCACGCTTGAAGCATTGTAGGCACACCCCTTCATGATGTGTAAGTTCCATTTTCCGTGTTGTACAGAGAAATCTCGCAAGAAGTAGCAGTCACTCCTTACTCAGTGCAGTTGGTGCTTGTGCCATGTTATCCTCACAGATCAGCCTGCCAAAACTCACCTCTTGTGAGATTTCACTCTCTGTTTCTGGACGTTGTTGTTGAAACTCGCAACTGTCTCATCACAAGAGGGGGAAGGATGGAAGTTGCCTTGCTGAAGCGAAAAGACTGCCCGGTTCATCCATAAGGACGTGTCTTCGATTCCCTGCTAGACAGTCAGAACATTTAGAAACGAGATTTCCACTTCTGATGAGGGATATAGCCCGGGGGTACACCCCTAAAATGAACACCAAGTTAATTCCTGGGGGTAAAGGTAGCCGGATATCGAGCTAACCACTCAATTCCCTATCGTGGGTAGGTTAAGAATAGTGGAAGCCTTTGCCTTCCACTCCGTCAAGGGCTTTCGTGTCCTGTATCAATCAATCAATCAATCAATCAATCAATCAATCAATCATACTGATCTGCATTTAGGGCAGTCGCCCAGGTGGCAGATTCCCTATCTGTTGTTTTCCTAGCATTTTCTTAAATGATTTCAAAGAAATTGGAAAATTATTGAACATCTACCTTGGTAAGTGATTCCAATCCCTAACTCCCCTTCCTATGAATGAATATTTTCCCCAATTTGTCCTCTTGAATTCCAACTTTATCTTCATATTGTGATCTTTCCTACTTTTAAAGACGCCACTCAAACTTATTCGTGTACTAATGTCATTCCACGCCATCTCTCCGCTGACAGCTCGGAACATACCACTTAGTCGAGCAGCTCGTCTTCTTTCTCCCAATTCTTCCCAGCCCAAACTTTGCAACATTCTTGTAACGCTACTCTTTTGTCGGAAATCACCCAGAACAAATCGAGCTGCTTTTCTTTGGATTTTTTCCAGTTCTTGAATCAGATGATCCTGGTGAGGGTCCCATATACTGGAACCTTACTCTAGTTGGGGTCTTACCAGAGACATATATGCCCTCTCCTTTACATCGTTACTACAACCCCTAAACACCCTCATAACCATGTGCAGAGATCTGTACCCTTTATTTACAATTCCATTTATGTGATTACCCCATTGAAAATATTTCCTTATATCAACACCTACAGTAGATACTTACAATGATCCCCAAAAGGAACTTTCACCCCATCAACGCAGTAATTAAAACTGAGAGGAGTTTTCCTATTTGTGAAACTCACAACCTGACTTTTAACCCCGTTTATCAGCATACTATTGCCTGCTGTCCATCTCACAACATTATCGAGGTCACGTTGCAGTTGGTTACAATCTTCTAACTTATTTATTACTCTATACAGACTAACATCATCTGCAAAAAGCTTTATCTCTGATTCCACTTTGGAAATTCCTGTGTAGTGACTGCGTGAGAATGAAGTTATATTTCCGCAGCACAGCTAACTGTGAATACTCTCCTTGTGAGCGAGACTCCCTGACACAATAAAGGTAATCAATTTATTCTATAGCTTTCCATTTAAACTGTCAGATGACTAACGTTATGTAAATACTGAACGGTGGGAGAAGACAAACGAGGTTCTTATGGAAATGATGTGGTCTGCATTAAGTAAACACGCCTTAGTAGGCGAAGTATAGGCAATTGTCAGGTCAGCATGAAGAAAGTCCGAACACAGTCGGAAAGCGTATTTACAGCCACGCCCTTCTTTTTCTTTTTCGTCTACTTCTTATTATTTTAATTATTATTTCCTTACAGTTGAACAATTTCTGTACTAACTCGACCGTAACATGGCACTAGAGCCCTGAAGGGCCTTGGCCTACCAAGTGACCACTACTCAGCCCGAAGGCCTGCAGATTACGAGGTGTCGTGTGGTCAAACGGCGAGCACTCTCGGCCGTTATTATTGGCTTTCTAGACCGGGGCCGCTATCTCACCGTCAAATAGCTCCTCAATTCTAATCACATATGCTGAGTGGACCGCGAAACAGCCCTCAGATCGAGGTAAAATCCCTGATCTGGCCGGGAATCGAAACCGGGGCCTCTGGGTAAGAGGCAGGCACGCTACCCCTACAACACGGGGCCACCCCTACATACGTTAGGGTTACGAAATATAATTCCTGGGACCGAGGATATCTCAGACTGAAAACTAGGATGTTAAGATTAAATACAGTAGAAATGATTTTTACGAGATAAAGATATGTATTTACTGATTGTTAGGTGCGCACCTTCTTTGTTAGGGTAAATTAAAGCTGTTCGGAAAGATATCACAGTGTGAAATTTCGCTTCTAGTTGCGAAAAGTGGCATTTTTTACGCACCCTTTTCCCCTTTTGGTACCTTTATCCCTTTTTCCTACAACCATGCCCATAATCCCATTTCTCCCCTTTTTTAAGTTTAATTCCAATTTATTCTATAAGATTTCTAATCAATATAAAATATTTAACTTTCAATTAACGTCTCCTCAGCTTGGTGTGTACGTGCGAATAGTAAGCCTATCTTTTTCAGTAAACACCACGCGGGAGTTGAGAGCAAACCTGAATCAATGGAAAATAATTGTGTTCGACAAAACTTCGTTCTCTCGCTTTACCGCTATAATGTAGCCCCAAATAATGAAATTGACAATGAGTGATTCTATTCCACCAGAATCAGTAGCCTGCTGTTCGTGACTGTGAGTTTGTTACTCTGAGAGACATAATCTGTTCGCATGGAGGCGGAGGCTGGTGACGCAGAGATGTCAGCAACCGCGCCCGTGTAGTTCCGAGAATTGAGACTGGGTTCTGCTCGAAGCTACTAGAAATCGCTGAGACTGCAGTTCCAGCATGAATGAGAAGATTCTGGTAACTGTCGTGGTGTTATGAGAGAGTGTGGACAGCAAGTGAGCGAGTGAGCGCAAGAGTGAGTTGTGTGATAGTCGCATTGAGTTAGCAAGTGAACTGCTGTTAGCAATTTGTTACATTACTAAATGAGTGTACTACTAAATGTTATCATGCCAGAGGTGTCCAGTGCCCGATTTATTGCTCTGGCTCAGGAATTCAAATAAGATTTCATAGACACTGATGGAACTGTTATGCGATGTACTATTTGTGATTCAAGAATTTTGTTAGATGAAAAACACCAGCGAGATCGCATCAAACAATTCATTTCTAGCTCTAAGCATCAAATGAATAAGGCTATTCAAGCAAACAAATCGCGGCAACCTCTATTAAAAAATGCGTTTCAACAGATTTTTTCAAAAAGCCAAAATTTGAAGGAATTAAACATTGATTTGTGTGCAGTTCTTACACAAGCAGGAATTCCACACTCAATAAGGTGAACCATCCATCCTTCGAGGGATTTGTTGAAAAATACACAAATATGTCAATGCCCGATGAGAGTAAGAAAAAACTACATGGAGCTTGTTTACCAAGAAACCATAAAAAGAATCAAGGAGAAAGTGTCTCATTGCGATGTGGGAATCATTGTAGATGAAACCATAGACTCAATTGAACGATATGTTTTGAACATTTTAGTTTTTCCCTTAGCAGGGGAAAATGTTAAGCCCATGTTGATAAAAATGTATGAGCAGCAGAAAGCCAGTGCCAGTACAGTAATGCAATCAGTTATGGACTTCCGTCAAAAACTCTGGCCTACTGGTATCGAGTTTCAAAAAGCTCTTCTTGTGGTTATGGACCAAGCTCCATACATGGTTTCAGCTGTTAACCGACTGAAACCTTTATTTTCTAAGTAGAACCAAGTGAAATGCTTGGTTCATGCCCTTCACAGGGTTTGAGAATCCATAAGGAACGAATACGACATCGCAAATCAATTCATCTCTGCCCTGAAGGAGATTCAACTGAAAGCTCCGAGTCGTGTTGTTGCCTATAGGGAAACCACTGGCCTGTCCCTTCCAAATTTCTCGGTCATTACTCGCTGTGGATCGTGGATTAAGTGCGCTGCTATGTTGTGTGAGAATGTTGACAAAATTAGAGAGTTTGTGTTTTCTTTGGATCCAACCGACGCAGGTGCAATTTCCAAGGCACAGCAAATTCTGTTACAGGAGGAAATACCTAATTTGCAGACAGAACTATATTGTGTCCATCGTTACAAGTACCTGACTGCAGTTATTAAAGATTAGAAGAACAAGGTCTGGAAAAGGGAAGGAAGCAGCGAAGGAGCAGTTAGATGGCTTTGCCAAAGACAAACTTGAGTCTAGTCTTCAGAAGAATCCAAACATTGAGGAATTCGCCATTCCGAGTGAATACAAGGTTTGCCCCACTGGTTTTTGTGTATGTCGAAAGAAGCTTTAGCATCTACAAAGACATTCTATCTCGTAACAGAAACAGACTTACTTTTCAAAATGTAGAGATGCTTCATATCTTGAAGTACAACAGCTTCATGTTTTCCCTTCTTTTGATGAGTGATAATTTGGTGTACTTGTTTGTAATTCAATAAACTAGAATAGAGGAAAGAGAAATCGTTGAATTAGTTGAATATACTAGCACCTTTTTGTCCCATTTTACTTTATTTGAGCATCTTTTCCCCTCCTCTTTTCATCTGAAATTTGCACCTAAAAATCCTAACCCTGGTAATAATAATAATAATAATAATAACACAAACATTACCGAGTGAAGTAGCCGCTCGTGTTAACCCGCTACGGCTCTGGAGCCAAGATCTGCTTTCGGGAGACGCATGGGTTCGAGCCCCCACCATTGGCTCTTTTCTGTGGTTTCCCATTTTCACTTCCAGGCAAATGCCGGGAAATTCCTATTCGTAGGCCACAGCCGATTCTTTCCACTTCCTTACCCAATTTCATCCGGATGTAGTCCGCCTCCGTAGCATAACGTTAGCACTATTAGATGCCGTCCTCGGTGGCCCGGGATCGATTCTTGGTATTGGCAGAAATTTAAAATTGGCAGAAGGGCTGGTGTGTGGTTGAATCGGTACATGCAACTCACCTCCATTGGAGATGTGCCTGAAAAGAGCTGCAATACCACCGGACGAGGACACGAAATTTACTTATCCGGCCATAAAAACTTGCCATATAAATTCATCTCATGTCATCCCCGACCCCGTATCAGGAAACGGGACTAAGAGGTGGACATACGATAACGCAAACTTTATGTTGTAACAACAGAAAAGATAGAGAGTAAATCGAACGCTGTACTTTTCTTTCTTGCCTATAATTTCACTCAGTTTTCCATTTATTCTAAATATATTTATAAAAATCTGTGCATTCCACATTCTGAAAATTGTATCATACAATATGGTACTCCTAATGGAGTCAAGTGAGAGACGATTTCATTCTTTTGTTAACTTCTTATTCTTCTTCATTACCCTCCAGGGTCGGATTTTCCTTCGGACTTAGCGAAGGATCACATCTCTACCGCCTCAAGGGTAGTGTGCTGGAGCTTCTGACACTGAGTCGGGATATACAACTGGGGAGGATGACCAGTACCTCGCCCAGGCGGCCTCACCTGCTATGCTGAACATGGACCTTGTTGGTGGATGGGAAGATTGGAAGGAATAGACAAGGAAGAGGAAAAGAAACGGCTGTGGCCTTAAGTTAGGTACCATCCCCGCATTTGCCTGGAGGATAAGTGGGAAACTACGGAAAACCACTTCCAGGATGGCTGAGGAGGGAATCGAACCGCTCTCTACTCAGTTGACTTCCCGAGGCTGAGTGGATCCCGTTACATCCCTCGTACCACTTTTCAAATTTCGTGGCAGAGCCGGGAATCGAACCCGGGCCTCTGCTATGGCAGCTAATCACATTAACCACTACACCACAGAGGCGGACCTTTTGTTAACTGCCTACCGTATTTTAACCTGAGATAAGAAAGATCGTTGTAAACTTGTCAGTGACACCAACTTCTCCTTCCGTAAAAGAAAAAAATGTCAGAATCTTAATTTTCTAACTAATAACTGGCTCATCCATCATACTCGAAGACGTCTGGTGAAGCAGAGAAGTAATACTAATGGATTTCTTCACACTATGAATGGTATTTAGGAGAACAACCTTGTAGATTTAATTTGGCTAAAGAACTGCGAACCGGGCGAGTTAGCCGTGCGGTTAGAGGCGCGCAGCTGTGAGCTTGCATCCGGGAGGTGGTGGGTTCGAATCCCACTGTCGGCAGCCCTGAAGATGGTTTTCCGTGATTTCCCATTTTCACATCAGGAAAATGCTGGGGCTGTACCTTAATTAAGGCCACGGTCGCTTCCTTCCAACTCCTAGCCCTTTCCTTTACCTTCATCGCCATAATACCCATCCGTGTCGGTACGACGTAAAGCCACTAGCAAAAAAAAAATACTGCAGAGTCTTGGGAATTACACCAGTTCGCGATAAAATTATTGGAAAGTTGGTTACAGTATGATGTTTCCATATGGGTTGTATTTCTGTTAACAGTTCCATGTGCATCGATATATTTGATCCCATTGTGTGCAATTGCAAGTTTTGGACAGGGGAACTCTGTGTGAAATGCGGGCCAGTGACCATCACCCTCTATTAGAAATGCAGTCTTCCTAGGTTTATCAACAAAGATGACATCTGATCTGTAATACTAATAGTGACTTTTGTTACTATGTGTGAAGGTGCTCAAATACATCAGCCTCCTATCGATAAATTTACCGGTACGTAAAAGAAATCCTGTGGTACAAAAATCCGGCACTTCGGCGTCTTCGAAAAGCGTAAAAGTGGGACGTTAAACCAATAACATTATTATAGTTACTACATATCAGACGTAAAAAGAGTTTATGACTTAAGTTTGCCAGTACTATTTTTGGAGTATAGCTAGAGGATGGCCGAAGAAGTTTATACTGGAGGAAATATTTCTGGCTGGTGATTGTTTGCGTCCGCCTCTGTGGTGTAGTGGTTAGCGTGATTAGCTGCCACCCCCGGAGGCCCGGGTTCGATTCCCGGCTCTGCCACGAAATTTGAAAAGTGGTACGAGGGCTGGAACGGGGTCCACTCCGCCTCGGGAGGTCAACTGAGTAGAGGTGGGTTCGATTCCCACCTCAGCCATCCTCGAAGTGGTTTTCCGTGGTTTCCCACTTCTCCTCCAGGCGAATGCCGGGATGGTACCTAACTTAAGGCCACGGCCGCTTCCTTCCCTCTTCCTTGTCTATCCCTTCCAGTCTTCCCATCCCACCACAAGGCCCCTGTTCAGCATAGCAGGTGAGGCCGCCTGGGCGAGGTACTGGTCATACTCCCCAGTTGTATCCCCGGCCAAGAGTCTGAAGCTCCAGGACACTGCCCTTGAGGCGGTAGAGGTGGGATCCCTCGCTCAGTCCGAGGGAAAAACCGAACCTGGAGGGTAAACAGATGATGATGATGATGATGATGATGATGATGATTGTTTGCTATTTGGTCGTGTCGATATTTGTAATCGGAATTGGCTAGCTATGAACAACATAAAATAATCACATGAATGCTTTCTGTTAATGTGAATCAGCGTCCGGCTCCATGGCTAAATGGTTAGCGTGCTGGCCTTTAGTCACAGGGGTCCCGGGTTCGATTCCCGGCAGTGTCCGGTATTTTAACCAAAATTGGTAAATTTCGCTGACACGGGGACTGGGTATATGTGTCGTCTTCATCATCATTTCATCTTCATCACGAGACGCAGGTCACCTACGGGAGTCAAAGACAAAGACCTGCATCTGGCGAGCCGAACTTGTCCTCGGACACTCCCGGCACTAAAAGCCGTACGCCATTTCATTTCAACTTGAAGCAGCGGCGACCACGACAAAAATTGTTCTGATGGACTGCATGTCCATGTGTAAATAGGAGGCGTGACCAGACATTATGGGTCGTTTGTTTGTTTAGTCCTCAGCCCGAAGGCTGGTTGGATCCTCAACAGCTCTGCCATCAGCTGTCATAGATGGCCTAGGCATCACTGAAGAGGCGTGCTAGGGAAATGAGGAGTGAGGTAGTTTCCCGTTGCTTTCCTCACCGAGCCAGAAGTTGCTATTACATATCAGTCTGCCAAGCCCACTGAAATACAAGCACCAGCCAACCCTATGAGCAATATTTTCACGCCATTCATAGCAGGGACTGGCTGCAGAAGGAATGGCATTACTAGCATCACTCATACCTCAGTCACTTTCATTTTGTCAAAGCCAAGGATAAAGCTGAGACAGATCAATGAAAGTAACAAAATTGCTCTAGCCCATACCAGAAGACATAGTGCACTGTAAACACTAGGTCTGCCATCAAAGGCATTTTGGGTCGAATACAATGAAAATAGATTGACATTTCTTGCCAGCAGCTGTGTTGATATTAGTGTTGGTGTTGTTATTTCCAGTTTCTATGCCGTAAGGAATTGTATGAAGATATATTTTTACTTGTATTGTTAATAGTGATATGAGTTCTGTTTTGTGGGTCATAAAACTTGATATATTCCTATAATTTAAGTGACACGGTAGTATGTGTATATATATAATTTCTTACTTTTATTTCTTGTTTATTTCTTTGTATGTTGTAGTCTAATCGTATAGCCACAGGTACATTGCGCAGATATATCGATTCGCCAACATTTAGGGTGCCTTCGCATTAATTTCAATTTCTCTTTTCCTCTAGGGGTCGATGACCTTCGATGTTAGGCCCCTTAAAACAAGCATCATCATCATCATCATCATCATCATCATCATCATCTTTTTCTCTACTCTGCTAGATGTCAGAGGAAACGTGGACCTTATTTGGCGATCTAAGGCTGAGTTATAATTAATTCCGTCGGGTAAACACCAATTGTGTTGCCAGAGATTTTTATGTGCCGATATCGGACGATATGGAGTGTCGAATGGACTTGTTTCTGCACTCCAAAATATGACTACTTCTGTTGGGTTTGAATCCACGATCTTAGGATCTTTGATTTTTATTCCCTCTGTGCAGTCTCTAACCTTAAATAAAACTTCCATTATTTTTCAAGGACGTGATTGGAAGGGAAGGTAATTTCGTGTTTATGAATATAAATGTTATATTTTCAGTTAGGTGCCAATTTTCGAGACTTCATTCAATCTCTCGGTGTTAATAAGATAGAGCTCTGTTCTGAAAACTGAGATCTTCCTGTGATCTACCGCAGTATTGTCAAAAACGGTCACTGGTGGACTTCGCTGTCGTTTTGCCACAAACCCCTGCTCATGGTTGTTCGCGCTCACAGCTTGCAGGTCAGTTGTAAGATGGCAGTGAGAGGAGGTTGACACTGCATGAATAATGGCTGCGTGTTTTACAGGTCACGTCCTAAAGCGAATATGATTTTCAACTTATTATTAATATTAAAATACGGCATGTGTTTCTATATATCAAATACCAGCTTTTGTCCTTTATCTGCCGGGCTGAGTGGCTCAGACGGTTGAGGCGCTGGCCTTCTGACCCCAACTTGGCAGGTTCGATCCTGGCTCAGTCCGGTGGTATTTGAAGGTGCTCAAGTACGTCAGCCTCATGTCGGTAGATTTACTGGCACGTCAAAGAACTCCTGCGGGACTAAAGTCCGGCACCTCGGCGTCTCCGAAAACCGTTAAAGTAGTTAGTGGAACGTAAAGCAAAATAACATTATTATTTTCCTTTATCTCGTTATCTCACGATTGCATTTACTGAATAAAAACATTCTGAAAAAGTGAATTTTAACATTCGGGCATAAGTATGTGGTCGTCCACATACACCTTTCCTGCTCCACAGCTATACTTTCTTTGTCTTTTCTTCTTGGGCACGTTGTTGTTGCGTCATCACGCTTACACTGTATACGTTCTGGTGCCATATGAGCCTGGCATTAGGTTTATGACATGGGTCACTGGAAGTAAGAAACTGAGGTGTTTGTTCTCAGACCACAGCAGTTTTCAGCAGCTATATTGGAAAAGGTGTACCCCAAACTTCTCCATACTCATGACAAGAAAATATTCAGATATTAGGCTACCTAGTTGAAGTCCTACAGCTTTCCTGCTCCTCTGCCTTCTATCCGAACGTGCTAGGTATTTCTCTATGATATGGCCGGGAAGTGGTTCGAACTCACGCCTCAATTACTTCTGGCTTCATTGCTGAGAGTATATTTCCCCCAGGTTCTTCCACATTCATGTCAGCGAATGCCATGAGAGTATCTGCGTTCAGGTCCTGAGTACTGGAATCAACCTTAAACCTTCATTAATTGCATCGCTTATTTGAAAAACTACGCATGTTCGTATTCAGGAAAAATTGGTCAGATATACACAGGGTAATAATATAAGTATTTACATATTCTAGAGAGAAAGAACCGAAATCAACCTCATTGTAAGAATATAACTATACTCTTAAACAACTTGTTTATTTGAGAAATCGCACATGTAATCAAAGACGAAAAAGTATCTTTCGAAAGAAGACATTGTCATAATTTTACTTCAAAATCCAAGTAGCTTGATCAGTGATTGCAAGACCGTACATTGGCAGTTAGGTAAGTCATATACTCCTGCTATCTACAACATCTACATTTCCATATTTACCCACTAGGCCTATCAAAGCATACCCAGAAGGTCATGTGCCAATCATTATGAAAAATCATCGTCGTGAATAAGGTACAGATTATTTACTCCATGAGAATGAAATTGAAAGCATCTACAAAAAGAATTCTCCTAGACTACTGCTAACAGGGAAGTGCACCTGAAGAACTCGAATAAAAGAAATGCAGCCTAACAGCTACAGTATTTAGTGCGAACTGCGAATCGTACACTGATATTTATTTACCTTTCTATAAAACATTTTCCTCTTGTAAAAGTTACATTTTTCATTTAGGGTCATCCTCATAAGTACTACTGAAAATTATTTTCCAAATTCAAATTCTCTTTGAGAGTAACACAACCTAGATGGAGGAATATTTGCTATAATATAGCAACAGTCTCTCTGCTGATAAGTTTTAGAGTATGATAGAGAGTTATGGTCAAGGTACATCACAGAGGTGGATCGCAGTATACTATAGCTGAGCACTGCGATCCCGTTGATGACAACACAGGAGCTCTGTACTAGTAACATGAGCAACAGTGCTCCGTTGTTGTGACGTTATAACAGGCAGATACTGTAACTGTTCATTTGTAATAAGACTGGCTTCAGAAGATTAGAATCAGTCATTCCAAAACGGGCACTTCTTAAAAATCATGTATTTTAATAATTTTTCAAAACGTGTATTTCTTATTTACATTATTTCGCCGACCGAAATTTCAACTAACATGGCTTGACAAGGAATATATCACATGCTTGCATGCATACGAATATTTTTGTTTCTTCACTTAGGTCTTTCCCGGTAAAGGCTGACATGTGCACATGTGTCCTCTTTTACAATGAACTCGTGATAATAGTTTTTTCTTAATTAAAGTGACAGTTTAGTGTAATAATAGTTGGCCGGACGAGTTGGCCGTGCTGTTAGGGGCGCGCAACTGTGAGCTTGCATCCGGGAGATAGTGGGTTCGATCCCCACTTCGTCAGCCCTGAAGATGGTTTTCTGTGTTTTCCCATTTTCACACCAGGCAAATTCTGGGGCTGTAGCTTAATTAAGGCCACGGCCGCTTCCTTCCCACTCCTAGCCCTTTCCTATCCCATCGTCGCCATAAGAACTATTTGTGTCGCTGCGAAGTGAAGCAAATAATAATAATAATAATAGTTGAAATTGTTTACGTCTATAAATGAAACAATTAAGGCCATGATAATGTATGTGCATTGCATATTGATTTTAGAAATCTAGAGTGAAATTTTAAACTGAAAGAGGCTGCTATGTAGAATAAACAAATGTGATGCATTTAAGTTGCAAATACACAAAATTTTATAAGAAACAATTACATTAAGTAAAACAACGTTTTTGTTCGTTACATACTAATCGCTCTTTTCTTGCAATATATCTTGTTCTTAGCCATATTCCCCATCATTCCCACTATTTTCCTTGTCTTGTTTTCCAGTCTACGCCACCTTTCTGGACCACTTTTGTAGCAAATCATACAAGCCATATAATAGCACATAGATCTGCCTGCTATTTTTCATTGACTGTAACACACTCAGCTGGACAGGGTTTCATAGTAGGCAAAGCTGGAATGACACCTGAATCTGCACATCGGGGCTGAGACCGTACGATTATTATTATTATTATTATTATTATTATTATTATTATTATTATTATTATTATTATTATTAAGGCATGTTTTCAACATTTCAGAGACATTACTGTCTCCCTCTAGTACATTATTCTATACACATGGTATACATGTGTACTTTCCTTCTACACTGTACCATGTTTCTAACGCTCCACATTATAGCCTAGCCATGGAAAGATGATATATAAGCACTTTATCTGCTGAATGGTATACATATCTACCTATGAAGATCACGTAACCAAACGAATGCAATTTTCGTAAATACGTCACATGTGCCTTTCTTCAAATGACAGATTCAGTTTCTGCGAAGAGTATTTACTAAACGGAATGGTAGCCTACATTTTCCTACAATTTTTTTTTTTTTATTTGTGCAAAATAAGGATTAGCTTATGTTAAATATTATTTCATAGACGAAAACTAGTTGGTTTCGCGGAAAGCTGTTATGGCAATTGGTTAAAAGATGGCAGTGGATTTGCACCTTCAGGTCGAGATTAACATTACGCAGATGTAGTTGGGGCAGAGGCCGACGCAGAAAAAGTGTTAAGGATCGATTCCCTGTTTATGAAAAAGGATTTTTTTTTGCTACTTGTTTAAATTCGCACCAACACATCGAAGGTTTCCGGCGACGGAACGATGGGAAAGGGCTAGGATTGGGAATGTGGCGACCGTGGCCTTTCTTAAGGTATAGCCCCAGCATTTGCCTGGTGTGAAAATGTGAACTACGGAAAACCATCTTCAGAGCCACCGACGGTGGGATTTGAACCCACGAATGAAAGCTCACAGCTACGTCACCCCAACCCACTGTTAACTACAGAGACTATTTTGGATGCTGTTGCCCACATGGGCTGACAAAAAAATTACGCTGTTATCCCTAAGGTAACTTTATCTTATAATCGTTAATAACGGATCAAATATTCATAAATCAATGTTTATAAAACAAAGAGTTATTCTTATCTTTGTGTCACCCCAACAAAATACGGTAAAAATACATATTAATAACACCACCAAACAAAATATATACAATTCCATATAAAGATCTATAGGGTCTTCTCGTCTTTCATATTTATTTAAGCCTTTTGACTCAAAAGTTAAATTCTACTTATTACACGGAGACAGTTAATGTTTCGTCAAACCATTCATTCCAGCCTTTGACAGTGGTGAAAAAAATTCAGAGTAAGTAATTCACCTATTATCTTGGTATGTTGTTATATTGTCTCCAAATTAAGTCTGCAAACTGGAGAGTGTACTTCTCATCTGAATTCAGAATACATTTTGTCCTGATCAGAAATACATTCTTGTAAGGAGACTTTAATTTATTGATTCTGATTGAGAACTTTAAATAAATTTAAGTTACTCGATCATAAAAAATACCACCTTTTGCCCTAGAACACCACTAGGCTAGAACATGTTGTGACATCGCTTTTAAATTTTGTTTAGGTTTGAATTTCTTACCCTGAAGAGATAAGGCGGGCCACGTAAGGGGTGCCAACCTATCTTTGGCCAGGAGATGTGTAGAGGAATACTAAGGAGAATCAGACACCGGTGCAAGCTATCCTGTGATAAGTCCAGTGCATGGACGATGTACTAGAGGAGATATGCCTCTCTTCTTTCTATATATGCCCTTTTAGGCTTCCGTGATCAAAAGGAAACTTGAATTTATTGCTTCCGATTGAGAACATTACGTAATCGTTTCGACTGAGTAATCTGAATGTATAATTTTTTTATGTTCATATTGAGCTTTCTGCAATAATTTTCTCTTTGTCTTATTTCCGATGACTCTGTTTACCATAGATATGAAGCTCCATGGGGCCAAAGTAACGCCGTATGTGCACTCATCCCTTTTTGACACCAAAGATATACCGAGCTCGATAGCTGCAGTCGCTTAAGTGCGGCCAGTATCTAGTAATCGGAAGATAGTGGGCTCGAGTCCCACTGTCGGCAGCCCTGAAGATGGTTTTCCGTGGTTTCCCATTTTCACACCAGCAAATGCCGGGGCTGTACCTTAATTAAGGCCACGGCCGATTCCTTCCACTCCCTAGGCCTTTCCTATCCCATCGTCGCAATAAGACCTATCTGTGTCGATGCGACGTAAAAACAAATAGCAAAAAAAAAGACACCAAAGATGATAATTATTTAGAAAATCCCTTTAAAATAATTGAAGTTTGAATTGGTTCTCACGTCCAGGTTTCCTTAAATTTATGATAGAGGCGGGAATCAAGCCCAATAGGGCCTTGATCCCGTGTGGCAAGCAGGGACAGGAATTGTACGAAAATGCATATTTCTTCTCCGCTGTCAGAAAATATGCTCACGTGGTGTATGAGTTAATTCCTAAATTTCCAACCAAACCAAACCAAACCCCATGGCACAACAGCCCCGGAGGGGCTACTAAGCGACCACTACTCAGCCCCAAGGCCTGCAGATTAGTGACGTGTGGTCAGCACGACGAATCCTCAAGGCAGTTATTCTTGGCTCTCTAGACCGGGGCCGCCATCTCACCGTCAGATAGCTCCTCAGTTGTAATCACGTAGGCTGAGTGGACCTCGAACCAGCCCTCAGAACCAGGTAGGAATCCCTGACCTGGCCGGGAATCGAACCCGGGGCCTCCGGGTAAGAGGCGGGCACGCTATCCCTACACTGCGGGGCCAAATTTCCATACATCGTAACACAATTTTATGTTGTTTATAACGCATATTCTGCTTGTTATTTCAATAAGTATATGCAAAATTATGCTGCATATTTGCTTGTTTTACTTGTATATTTTGTAAATATATTTTAATTTCCGAATAATATGTTCCATCGAGTCAGTCTTGAAATTGGCAACACTGTAGAAGCTAATACGCAACGCAAACATCAGCTCACGCCACATTGGTGAATTACCGATTTATCTGGTCGTAGCTGTTGCCTCACGGTATGAAGGTGGCTGTTAAGAAGTTCTCGGTATTGACTTCAAGTGTGGTGGTTATAGCCTACATAATATTACGTTTAGTTAAGTTTAATTTTTATTATTTTGGTATCTAATCCACTAATTTACTCAGAGGAAATTATTTCAAAATATTTAACCGTCGATCGCTTTAGAAATCGAATTCCGAAAATATCCCTGCAGGTTTACAATTGTTGTCCAGTTGAAACTTCAGGTCATTCAGTTCAGTCGTGCGGTACTTGTAGATAGTGAAGGCCTTGCGCTTGCCAAAAGCAAAAGCGAGCGACAAAGCTAGGTTACAGAGGTATCATAGAGAATTTGGCGCACATTCGCTAACTGCGGACGGTATAATTTTGTATTGCGGAGCGAGTGAGCAAACAGTTGTGACAAGCGTTTTCTAGTTCTTCAGCATTTGCATACTAATGAAGACAGAGTTAATATTAAAAGTAAATCCTCGAAAAGTGTCCCTGTACAAAAATTGTTCGGTGAATTTTCAAACAGTAACTTCTAGCAGTTCTCCATAGATTTGTGCGAAACACTCTTATTTGGCAGAACGTGCTGGGCAACATGGCTATGAGCAGCTCTGTATTACACCGAACATTGTGGAAACTCACAAACCCCACCGTCCGAAATTTCATTGATCAGTATACAAAGTTTTTAACCGAGCAAGTGGCCGCGTGGTTAGGGGCGCGAAGCTATGAGCTTGCATCCAAGAGATAATGTGTTCGAACCCCATATTTGGCAGCCCTGAAGATGGTTTTCCGTTTTTTCCCATTTTCACACCTGGCAAATGCTGGGGCTGTACCTTAATGAAGGCCACGGCCGCTTCCTTCCCACTCCTAGCCCTTTCCTATCCCATCGTCGCCATAAGACCTATCTGTATCGGTGCGACGTAAAGCAAATTTAAAAAAAGAAAAGTTTTAAGTGCCGGACCAAACTACTCATCGTGAAAATTATGTCAATAGGTATTACGAT